>NC_058415.1:65801971-65909325 GCF_002201575.2 Neomonachus schauinslandi
ACCCCAATGTTCATAGCAGCAATGTCCACAATAGCCAAACTGTGGAAAGAGCCGAGATGCCCTTCAACAGACAAATGGATAAAGATGTGGTCCATATGTACAATGGAATATTACTCAGCCATCAGAAAGGATGAATACCCAACTTTTACGTCAACATGGATGGGACTGGAGGAGATTATGCTAAGTGAAATAAGTCAAGCAGAGAAAGTCAATTCTCTTATGGTTTCACTTATTTGTGGAACATAAGAAATAGCATGGAGGACATTAGGAGAAAGAAGGGAAAAATGAAGCAGGGGAAATCAGAAGGAGAGATGAACCATGAGAGACTATGGACTCTGAGAAACAAACTGAGGGTTCTAGAGGGGAGGGGATGGGGGGATTGGTTGCCTGGTGATGGGTGTTAAGGAGGGCATGTACTGCATGGAGCACTGGGTGTTGTACGAAAACAATGAATCATGGAACACTACATCAAAATCAAATGATGTAATGTATGGTGATTAACATAACATAATAAAACTCAATTAAAAAAATAAGTTAGCAATGAGTACTTTTGCATGTGATTTTTACTTTTTCCTTAAAATAATAGTCAGCAATAGCAATAGCAGGTCAAAAAACTTGACAGTTTTCCAAGTTTTTGCTACTTTGTTTTCAAAAGATGACTATGATTTATATTCTCAGAAGTATGAGTTAGTGCACTAGTTTCAGTACAAACTCACTTGCACATATTTGTTAATAATTGGAAAAAGATACAGCATTGGATTTTACTCCTTTAATAGTCACACTAGTTTTGTTTCATATGTGACTGTTGGTGTGTGGATTCATTGTCCCCTTCTAGATTGCTGCTCCCTGATAGGTCTCTTAAGACAATGGCAAGTTTATAAGGACAGTTGATAAACCTCTGAGGGGAAAATGATCCCCCCCTAATTTACCCCTTTCCAATTTGCTGGTTCATTCTTCAACTGTGTTTGATAGAAATTCATTTTACACTTTATTCTTACCACAAAATCACTAATTCAATGTTTTCTGGTGTTGGAACGCGATATATTTCATCTTGTGGAGGAAGCAGGGATTAAGATGAGTTTCTGCAGGTTCCAAAATTGCAGAATAGCATAAACACTTCTATTTGACATATAACCTAAGAAATCATGTAAGTAAAATATGAAGAATCACTGCACTTAAGAACACCACTGAATTTATTCATGGTTGTGTCCATCTTTAAGATCACTAGTGAAACTCTGATTCTAAGAGGATTTTTAAAAATGTATTAAATGCTGGTTTTGTAAAAATAGCTACTATGTATCAAGTGCCTACTATGTGCTGGACATTTCTATATACCTTATGCCTAATTTTCCCAGCAATCCTATGAAATAGTTATTCATTGCCTCCATTCTGCCGGTTAGGAAACTAGGTCTCAGAGATGTTAAGGATCTTGTCCGTGTCCAGGCAGTAAATGGCTAAGGTGAATTTCACATCCAGTGTTGCCTCTCCAACATCTCTGACCTTTCAGTTATATCGAGTCATTTCAAAAGGTAAGTATATTTTCTTCTTGAAACACCAATTTTTTATTATAAATTATGCTTTGACATTTGTATATTTTAATTCAAAACATGATGAAATTATAATCAAGTAATCAAAACACTCAACCAATTACTATTTCTGCTTATGAACTAATAGCAATTTCTTTCCATATAAATTTTATCTGAATGAAAAAAAAAAACTAGTATGAATAAAAACCACTCTTGGGACCTTATCTCCCAATGCTCTTTTCTGCCAACTGTACTTTCTGGGTAACAGCCTCATTGACCATTCTTTGAACATAATTTTCACCTTCTTGCTTTTGTATCTTAGCTCATTTTTCAACTGCAAGCCTCCTCCTCCAACTCCAGCTATTAAGGGCACAATCCAAAGAAAATCTTCCTTATAACAGCTTTTTTAATCATGTCGCTCGAAGTTACTCCTACCTGTTTGGAATAGCTTTACTACTTTGGTCTATACACTTCTACATTATTTATATCCCATGTAATGTATGGAAAGAACATGAGCTTTGATGTTATACAGGTGTGATTCACTAGTCACCTCTAATTTAAATTATGTCCCTTTTTTGAAATCAGTGTGTCACTTAACTATTGCTGTGTAACAAATTATTTCAAAATTCAGTGGCTTAAAACAGTAAGCATTTCTGGGGTGCCTGGGTGGTTCAGTTGGTTAAGCATCTGCCTTCAGCTCAGGTCATGATTTCAGGGTCCTGGGATCGAGCCTGGCATTGGGCTCCCTGCTCAGTGGGGAGTCTGCTTCTCCCTCTCTCTCTCTGCTCCCCATGCTCTCTTTCTTTCTCTCTCAAATAAATGGATAAAATCTTTAGAAAAAAAAATAAGCATTTCTGAATGCTTTTTTTAAGAAAATGAGAACTTTTAAGATTTACTCTTAGCAACTTTCAAATATACAATACAGTATTATTAATTATAGTTTTATTATTGACTTAGAATCCTATTTCTCTTAAATCTATGAGTAAGCTAGGTGGTTCTTCTGGGCTTGGCTGGGCTTACACATCTTCAATGAGACTTGTATAAAGGGTACAACTTTACTGATCGTGGCTGGGTTCCTTCCAATGTTTGGTAGTTGGCTGGCAATAAGATGATGTAGGATAACCTCAGTTAGGACAAGTGGCTCTTAGGACAACTGGCTCTTTCCACATAATTTCTCATCCTCCAGTAAGCTAGCCTGAGCTAGAAAATCTCACATGGCAGTGAGAATGCCAAGAGAAAGCAAGTAGAAGATTTCTTAGAACCTGAGCTCAGAAATGACAGTCAATTCTACTGCATTCTGTTGACCAAAATTAACCAAAAGAGAAGTTCAGAGTCAACTCATGGGAAATAGACTCTACTTGATGAGAGGAGCTGCTAAAATCAACATAATGGGAATATCTGCATTTCAGAGCTACTGTAAAATAAGATATTAAGAAGTTCTTGGCAAATGCTTTGAATATATAAATTCAGTACATGCTAAATTGTGTGTTCCTTATACATCTTGGTCCCCCATATCCTGCACATGGTAAGTCTACAAGAAGTACTAAATGAATGGATTATAGAAATATGTAATTTAGAAGACTTCCTGAAAAGTTTTAAAAAATATTTTAATAAAAATATGCAATTAAATAGACACATTATTGCCTCAAAATTTTATTTAATTCAAGCTATGTAAAATATATAGCAAAATAAAAACTGATGCTAAAAGCTATGATAATTTTAACCATTTTTCTTCAAACTCTGGTTTCCTAATTTGTATTTTTATGTCACATAAAAAGTGAGAATTTTAAAAGGAGGTATTTGATCATTTTCAATATATAATTTGTGCAGGACCATTATTTTTGGCAATAGATTTTCTTTTATGGGAGCAAAATAGAGTATATAAATTCTGCATCGCCTGCTGGGAGAAAATCAGTATGGCTACACACTTCTCATGCTTCAAGGATTTTTACTATAATAGAAATCTACAGGAACATAACACCTTCGAACTTCACTGTCTCAATGTGTCTTGGACAGACACGGTGAGAATGCATTCCTATGAGTTTTACTTGCTGAAATAAAGCACACATCAGGTTTAGTAGCCAAACAAATGTGCTGACTTTACTTACAATTTTAGAAGCTACTTTTTCTTGTCAAAGAGCTTGGAAACAATAATCTGAAAAAACCAATATGTCAATTTTAGAAATGGATAAATTACACCAAAATTGAAATACCTGTGCTTATATATGTGGTAAAAATCAGAGCCAGAATATTAGTCAGAAAAATGGATAAAATTTCATTCAATAAGAGGATAAAATCCTCTATAATAATGAAACCCATAATTTCCCTAATTTATCTCCTCTTACAGGTTCATATGTTTCTACAGAATCCAGAGGTGATAATTCAATGTTTCTAACATTTGATTGGCATCTTATCTTTTATACATGTCAAAGGCAATTTTTATACCCATTAAAAAATACACAAACTTGAACATGCTATACATAATGTTTAAACTTTTTAAATTTGTGTTTCAAGATTAAGTAGTTCAAAAAACTCAGACAACAATATTGAATGCCATAATAAAAATCATGTGCTCAGCATCTAGTTTTATCATACTTTCACATTATTCCATATTTGCTTTTGTTATTGTTGGGGTTCTCTCTAAAATCCTTGGTATTTCCATGACCTTTGTTCCTTCTCAGAGGTAGTCTCATTAATTCAATGTTTATCACTTATAGTTAGGTTTTCTACTATTTGTACACTTGTATTTATCTCTAAACAATATATATTATAATTTTGCAGAATTTTAAACTTTATATAAATAGTATCATATTACAGGTATTATTTTGCAAAGTGCTTTGTTTTATTTAACATTACGTTTGTGAGTGTCATCCATATTAATGTATGTGTTGTTCTGGTTTGCTTATTTTGACTGCTTTATATTTGTAGCGTTCTATTTCATGACTAAATTACACAATTTATTTTTTCTCCTGTTGATGGACACTTTGTTTCTAATTCTTTCCCTTTTCAACCAGTGCCGCCATAAAATCTTGAACATATCTCTTTTTATACACATGGCAGAATTTCTCCTAGAAAAGAAGCTGCTGAGTTGTAGGGAATATACACCTTCAACATCACTAGATATTACCAATTTACAATTCATTCACTGTATATGAGAGTTCCCTTTATCCACATTTTTCCCTAAAGTAAGTTACATGCTTTCTTGTTATCATGTAATGTGCTGTGATCCCTTTTTCCTCTTTGCCCTCAGTGTGTACTCAACTATGTAACTGTCAGACTCTTTCTTCATCAAGATCATGGATCATCATTACACAGTAGAGAGGAACCATATCAGTTCCTCCACCATGGTTTGCAGCAAGAAAGAGGTTTCATTCTGTGGGAGGAAGAAATCAGGAATGTTGAGTAGGGGCACCTCTCTCTGCTCCCATACGGAAGGACTGTTTGATTAAAGGCTGACTATCTACAAGTGAGTCCTCTGCAAATAAGCATACAGATCTCATAGGACAAGACTTTTGCTATTATGTAGCCTGGGAATCACTAAACATCCTTACCCTTCCACCCCCAGATTCTCCTAGAAAGCGTTATATTGAAAAGCTCATTTTGTCTTTGGAATGAGGCACCTTTGGTATGTGTTGTGTTACTGTCCAAGAGTCAGCAATGTTTGCCTTCCTCCCTCCATCCCCCAGAAGGTGATAAACCTACTTTGCTTACTGCTCTGATTCTGATGTTCCATGTAGTACCAAGTTTGCCTGATATTACAGCAAGACATTAACTTCTTCAATTCCTAATTGCCTCATTTATGGTGGGAGAGGCAATTGGGAATCAGAGGGAAAGCATTTTCTCAACACAGCTGGAAAGTAGCAATTCCTGAAATGTAACTCAGTCCTGCTTCTTAGAAAAATGCTTTTCTACTATACCTTTCTTCCAAAATGATTCCCTTTGCTTTCTCTAGTTTTTCCTCTGAGGGTTTTTTTGGGTATTTTCTAGAGAAAATTGAGTTTTATAATGTATTTCTAGAAATAATATTATATAAACATGAACTTTAGTCTCAACATTATATAGGTCCTCTGCATGCAATATTCTATCCCTTGTCAAGCCTTACAAGCCACAGAATTTCAGAGCAAGAAGGGATCCTCAAAAAGTTGTCTCAACACTCTCAATTTCCAGATATGACAAAGATGAAAAATTAAATATAAAGAGGGTATTTGCCCAGTGTCGTCCTGCTAGGAACAGGCAGAGCCACAGTCTGAAATAGTGGAAAAAATAGTAATTTTTCCTCATCATAACAGTAAAGAATAAAACTAAACTACAAAATCCTACCAAATATAGATAACAACTATTAAAATATCATTGTTTCTCCAGTCGAAGTATCCATTAACAGGAGAATAGATAACTAAATTGGGTGTTTATTTAATACCACAATAATTACTGTAATCCACTTGGGTTTAATTTCAGTCTAGGCATTTATTAGATGTGTGACTTGAGCAAATTATTTAATCTCCCTGAGCCTCAGTTTCCCACATCTGTAAATACCGGGAAATAGTTTTGAGGGTTAGGTGTAATACATGAGAAAACTGAGAACAATATCTGCCAATTATCAGTGCTCAATAAAGCATAACTATTATTCTGTCTAAGTAAAAACATAGACTGTGTGCTTCATTATAATAGGAAAGATACTTTTATATTTCATATGTATTCTATTTGGCTATATACACATAGTTTCTACATAGGCTACTCTATATTCTTTAAATGTGTGTGTTTCTCTCTCCTTTTTTTTTTTTTTTCTAAGTAGGCTCCACGCCCAGTGTGGAATCCAACATGGGGCTTGAACTCATGACCCTAAGATCAGGAGTCGGATGCTTGACTGAGCCACCCAGGTGCGCCCTCTCTCCTTTTTTATAAAGGGATCTATCAGATCAATCAGAAATTTGAGCTATGTTGACCATGATTTTATATTAGGAGTTGGCATCCTACTGGGCCACATCCAAGAAGTAATTATGTCCTGGAACAGACAATCAGTTCAGTGGGAGAATTTGCATCACACACCCAACCACACCTTCGTCTGGAACAGTTAGAGTTATATGTGCATTACAGATCAGAAAAAAAGTGACAACGTCTATGAAATATGACCTTAGCTAGCTATAAAAAAATTTGTATATTAAGAATATGTACATAATATACAAACACATATTTAAATTAGGAAAAAATATGCCAGGATGTTATCATGTACTTTTCTGAATTCCTAGGATGAATTATGGTACTTTTATAATAAGAAAATTCATAAAAGAAAAATGAAGGGATGTCTTCTCCCTTCTGTGAATTGTTTCTATCTGAAACACAATACATATTTTTAATTGAAGATAAAGACAAATCTGCAGGTGTCCAACTTAGACTGATTTGATACTTTATGTCATGAGTTAGGCTACCTCTTCATGGCTTTACCTGTGTTGTTCCAACTGCCTGTATCCCCTTTGTTTTTTTTGCCTCCAACACTCCATTATCACCCTGAAGAAGAAAACTTAACCACATCTCCAGATACATCGTTTCTCCTCCTGAATTAAGATCTTATTAATTACTAACAATTGGCCTCTCCTATCTTTGTGACCCACTGTGGCTTGAACATATATATATTTGTCATGAACCTGAAATAATTATTTTGCACCTTTCCAAAGATATGTCTGTACCTTGGGATTATAGACTCTAATTCTTCGTTTCCCCCGTATTTAACAGAATAGGTGCTCTGTGAATATTTGTTAAAGATAAGTAGGAAGGAGAAAGAGGGAGAAGGAAGGAAAGTAGGAAAGATGCATTGTGTTACATTGGAAACAGACTGTTGTAATGGACAATAGAGCTTCTGCCAAGAGAATTCTCTTTAAGAATGGCAGGCATTAGTCTGAAAAGAAACTGGCCCTTTTCGGTGTTAAGTTTTTATTTGTATCCATCTAACCCAGCTATGATTGTGTATAGGTCCAGGGAGAATAAAAGGGGCTATGTATCAATTGAAAGGTCTGTTTCACTAGACTCAGTAATGATTTGGGACCCAAATATCTCTGCTGTGGAATACTTCTTTTTACAACTGAACATAACATACTTAACAAATGCTGTGGTGTTAGCACAGTGGTAGCAGTAATGTTGGCTGATGCCATCACAGGCCACTGGACATGGTGCCATTAAAATAAAGACAAAACAGTTTCAGAGGCCAGCACCTGGGAAATCTCCATCATATGTGTGATCCTGGCTATGACATCAGCAGATCTTGAGAGTGGCTGGTATTCAATAAGTAGTGGTGGTAGAGATGGCCTGATTCTAAGGCCACTAAGAGCTATCTCTGCTTAGGGCAGATATATCTTCTTGGGGCAGCATCTCTATAGAATTGTTGAAGCTGGTGCCTGTGGATTCCTGAAATAGTTAAAAGAATTTAATTAGTTCATTTCTTCACCAATTTATTTGTCATATATTTACCTAGTGCTTACTCTATGTAAATCGTAGACCTAAGTTTTTGCAGGTGCTGGACACACACTAGGGAATGGAACAAATGAATTTTCTGCTCTTATGGAGCTAAAATTTGAGGAGGAGGAAACAGAAAATAAATAGATGAGCAAATAAGTAATATAATTTCAGGTATTTTCATGCAGGATGCAAAAGAAAGGAGTCAAGGATGACTTCTAGGTTTTGGAGAATGGTTATGCCATTTACTGAAATATGGAAGCATAGGGTTTTCAGTGGGCAAAATCGGGTGTTTGGTTTTGGACCAGTATATTTTGAGATGCTGACTCAATATTAATGGAAATGTTGATTAAGCAGTTGGATAAAGGAGTCTTTGGAGCTTGATGGATAGGTTGGATCACAGCAATGACTCTCCACTGCAGCAACCCTGGAATTAGGGATAGGAGCATTGGTAGTGCAGCCTGGAGCAGTAAATAAAGGCTGACAGCCACTGGTACCCTGGACTGACTTGTAGTCCATATATCCCATCTAGGGGCATTCCCATATATGTTCAAGGATGGTTACTCTGAAAGGAAAGGAGCTGGAATTGTTGGAGAAGTATGTGGGAATTTAAAGCGAGCAAGAAGATTTGAGGGCTAATGCTGATGTGATCTCATTGATACCTTCAAATTAGGAAGGTATGGCATGTTCTGGTAATAGATGTACATGCAAAGTGCTAGATAATTGCTAAAGTGTCCCAATGTGATTATATATTTTCACTGTATAATTAATTCACAATTAACATTTATTAATGTCTACAGAGTAGTGATGTTATATTAGTGGAGACAGTATGGTATAATACGAGGGTACTGGATTTGGAGCCAAAGTAAGTAATTCTCCCTTAATGAAGAATTTGTTGCCTCAGCTGCTGGGAGTCCTGCTGGCAGACGGTCGTCAGCTGCCACCACCTTCAGGGACTGCTTCAGCCACAGAGAACCATGTTTGCTAACTTCATACCCCTTCCTGGGGTGGCCCACATCTAAAGTGGAAAGACTGGGGCACCTGGGTGGCTCAGTCATTAAGCGTCTGCCTTCGGCTCAGGTCATGATCTCAGAGTCCTGGGATCGAGCCCCACATCGGGCTCTCTGCTCGGCGGGAAGCCTGCTTCTCCCTCTCCCACTCCCCCTGCTTGTGTTCCCTCTCTTGCTGTGTCTCTCTCTGTCAAATAAATAAATAATAAATAAATAAATAAATAAATAAATAAATACCTTAAAAAATAAAGTGGAAAGACTGTGGGCAGGCCACAGAGAAAGTTGGGCCTTGAGAAGCCCCAACAGTTCTCATATAGGATGTTTGAATCTTCCCAGCCCAGGCATCAAACAGTGAGTGAAATCTTTGAGGTGACCTCAGCCCCAGTGATCACGTGATTGCATGATCCCAAGTGAGGATTGACTAGCTGAGCCCAGTCAGCCCTCAGATGAGCAAAATAAATGAGTGCCATTATCTTAAGCCACCATTTGAAGGTGGTTTGTTCACAGCTATAAATAACTGCAACTATAATTAAATTAAATTATTTCTTTCAGCCTCAATTTCTCTATCTATGATATGGGAATAATTTTATTAAAACTTCCTCAACCTATTTCATGAGCATGTTGTGGAAGTAACTTTAATAGTATATGTAAACTTGCTTTATAAGCTGTAAGAGGCATTAGAGGTGCAATTTATTGTAATTATCACCATAAATCATCATTAACTTGGAAGAGAGTGTACAGAATACCAAAAAAGCATGGCTCCTGGTTTCAAGGAGCAATGATATTAGCTTTCAGCTCATTATAATTTATCCTAAGCACATGAAGATTTGTGGTGCTGTATATGGAAAAAAATTTTAGATGTAAATAGAAAGGTCTTAAATGGGAAGGGGGAAATGAAAATCAAGAAGTGGGTTTAAAAACAATAGTATAACATTCACTTTTCCTTATCTAGCTCTTCTATATAGCTCAAGTCAGAAGAGTATTTTCTTTTTTTTTTTTTTAAGATTTTATTTATTTATTTGTCAGAGAGAGAAAGCGAGAGCACAAGCAGGGGGAGTGACAGGCAGAGGGAGAGAGAGAAGCAGACTTACTGCTGAACAGGGAGCCCAATGCAGGGCTTGATCCCAGGACCCTGGGATCATGACCTGAGCCGAAGGCAGACGCTTAACTGACTGAGCCACCTAGGCACCCCAGAAGAGTCTTTTCAAGTGTATTTGTAGAGGGTACAGTTTTGTCCTGTCCAGCTTCAAACATAAAACTTGGCACTTAACAATTGCCTCCTTTGCATTCACTTAACATTGCCTCTATCTCGTCTTTGTTCTCTTCTCCTATATACTTCAGAAGCCTATATCTCCAACTAGATACAAATGTATTTAAAGAAACATTCCAGAGTTATTTCATAGTTATGCTCCAAGAGTAACAATCATAGCACTTTTTAAATAGAAGGTACCTAACACATGTTTATAAAATAAATGTAAAATCTAAACAGTGCAAATATGATTTAAAAGATAATAAAGGATAATAAAGGTACTTACTACCAAGCTTTTTAAAAATTCCATTGAAAATTGAGAATTCAACTACCACCTTAACCAGATTTTTCTTTAAATTTTTTTTTTATTTTCTAGAGAGAGAGAGAGAGAGAGTGAGCAAGGGGGAGGGGTAGAGAGAGAATCTCAAGCATACTCTGCACCAATGGAGCCTGACACAGGGCTCTATCTCACAACCCTGAGATCATGACCTGAGCTGAAACCAAGAATCGGATGCTTAACTAACTGAATCACCCAGGCGCCTGAGATCTATAAGGTTCTAAGGGAGAGACTACTCCATTAGACTATCTCCGATGGTGACTATAAGCAGCAATATCTCTTCCCCCTGCTGGCCTACAGTGGATATATAGCATGAACAAGAAATAAACTACTGTTGCTTTTTAAGCCTTTGATAATTTTTGTTTGGTTTTGGTTTTGTTTAGTTTTCCCACAGCATAACTTCGTGGTACAATCTTACTGATAGAGCTCTTAACACTTAGTGACCAGAACTGATTGATGGGCTTGGCAAAGCTTGAGGACAGCGAACTCACAGCTCAAGTACAATTTCTCTCCTTTCCAGTTCTTTGTCAGTGGAATATAAATTGGTTTAGTAATTCAGCATTTAATTTGCGATGCCAACTTGTTACCACAGAGACCACAAGCCAGCACTTCTAATCATATATACTATTTAGGCTTTCCCAATTCTTTGTTAAATGTTGTTAAAATAGCCTAGAGTGTCTCAAATTATGTCTGGAGTTTTCTTAGGGGGTTCCCCAGAGAATACAGTGAGACCCAGAGATTGCTATGCAGAAAGCCAGTTCAAGAGTGCTGTCCAGAACAACACCTGTGACCAAATGCAGAAAACAGAACTGGCCCCAGGGAGATGCTGAACTGCGAGGCTATCACAAGGCCCCTGCTGACTGTATGGGCAACTGTTTAGATGACCCTTTATATTTGTCCTGGTTGAAGCAAAGGGGCTTTTGTGTCTGAGCATCAGCCAGTCATTGGATGTAGCTGGTCACAGAAGAGGAGGTGTAATTTCAGCAAGGCAGCTTGCTTCAGGGGAGAGCAGTGCCTGGGAAGGGGCTCAGCTGTGTGCTATCACTCCTGGCAGCTGAAAGAACTTCTGCCTCTGTCCTGAAGGGTATTCTGTGTGGGACAACACATCCTCTACGACAAGAGTAATATAAATTCCTAATAAAATTATTGGCCCCTGTACCAGGTTCTCTCTTATGGAAACCGTTACCTCTTAGTTTTTGTCCACAACGATCTGTCCACTTGGACTGTTGTTTCCCAATCTCCAACTGTCAAAAGCATATTTACCTTTAAGGATTCAGCTCAAAAGCCATCTAGGGAAACCCTACCAGGAAATGATGCTGTTTTCAACCATAATTTTTTTTCCTCTTTTGAACTCTCTTGGCACTCTACACCAGTCCTGTGTTATGTTTGCTTTGAATGGGGAAGTCCCGCTAAGTGAATGACTATGAAGCTGCTCCTCAAGCCTGAGACATAGAGAAACTAAGATGGAAGATGGTGGGGGGTGGGGGGTATAACATGAGAAATTAAGACAGGACATTCTAGTGCCATTTGATTCTCTGGGGTCTCGCACAGATGACCCTAAACCTGGGAGTCCCAGAGTATCTGCTGTCCCGTATCATGACTTGTAAGCTAGGTTCTTCTCTCTTTCACCATATTCTATGGACTGTTTCCCTGTTATTCTGAAGCTTCAGTAGAAGATTGGTTAAATGTTCCATTCTTGACTTGGCCTTGTTTCAGAGACTTAAAGGGAGAGCAGGTCATTTCAAGGCCTTCTGTCCCCATTCCCCACCTCTGACCCCATCCCATTCATGGCTGAATCCTGCATGGTGGTTGTGGTAAGTATGGAGGAATTTTGCTGAGGGTGAGGGAAATGTCAGAGAGTAAGAATCTGAGCTGTCAGGTCTAACTGTTCTTTTCCCAGCAGAATGTCTCCCTACAGAGTCAACCTCTGATTATCTGTTTTAATTTTTATTTTGCAGGGAAGTAATTTCTTTATGCTTTAAATTAAAATTATTCATACGCGTGTTTTATTTCTTCATTAGACCTTAATTTACTTGAGATAAAGAGTAAATTTAGGAAAATTACTAGAAGACTTAATTTTCCCATTGGCAAAATGAGTGGCTATAATTCTTCAAGGGTTCTTCCCCCTGTAGAACTTACTAATTTTATGTGAGTCAGCCTAAAATGATAGGATGTCACAATTCTAGAAAGGTTGAGAATACCTTATCTCGGGTTTCCGTATTAGTTTGCTGGCAGATATACTGCCCACATCTTTTTGTTACTGTCAAGTGAAATAACTGCTCTGGAACAGAGGGCGAGAATAACACAAAGAAAGTAAAACAAAGAAATTTCACAACAGCCACCATCAGGAACTCAGGGACAATTTGACTTAAAGCAGCTTGAAATTTTAAAAGAAAAGCAGAAAATGCAATCTTTTCTTATTTGCTTGCTGTTTCTTCTTTAAACAAGCACACTCTACCTCCCCAAAGATTTTCCCCTAAAAAGAAAACACATTGCACAGCTTGACCTGTAATTTAAATCACAATGCAGCTTCCAGTTAGAATGTATCTTCATCATAAATCTGCTATAAATCCCCCAGTGTTTGGTTAAATACCCTTACCCTCTTAAACAGCATGACCCCAGTTTTATTTTCCCTAGATGTAAAATGTTGAATTATAGCTTATTTATGAGCTTCATGAATAAGACTAATCCGATTGCCGTTTATAGAGAAATTCTCACCAGGTTATTACACTCCTAGATCCCATTAACTAGTAAAAAATATTCAAAATAAAAAAATTACTCCAAAGTAGACTAAGCAGAATTGCTGGCAACATTTCTTTGTATAAAAAGAAGATGCCACTGGCCAGCACCATGAAGAATATTTCCTCCCATCGTCCCTGCTCAGCACTTCCACCTATGCTAAATCCAATCTGCTTTTTATAAACATTTACAAATCTACCTGTCTAGACTGTCATTTATTCTTAGTGGGATATTACTTCTTCACTAAGAGTCCACTCCCTGTGAGCAGTGGTTAAAATTGTTCAGGTTTTATGTTTTTGACCTAAACCTGGGTACCCACTATAAATCCAAACTTGACTGAGAATGTCCAGCATCTGGTGAAATAGGTCAGCTGGGGTTTCAATGACCTGAGGGCTTCGGTAGTCACGTGAAGAGGAAAATACTGGAGGCATTAAGACTGCTAGTTATTTCTAGGGCAGTATAAGATTATTGCAAAAAGTTATGCTTTGTAATCAATAAAATAAAAACTGATATCCACTACAATCTAAGCTCCATAAGGCAGAAATTTTTGTTGTACTGCCCACTGACATTGTAAGCATTCGAGCATTTGTTGAATAAATGGATGGACTTCAGCCCTGGCTTTTCTCTGTGATCAAAGTCTAGTTCTATGATCCTACTTCTTCATCTATAGAGTGGGGATAATAAAAGAATTGTTGGGGTGCCTGGCTGACTCAGTTGGTTAAGAGTCTGACTCCTCACCTCAGCTCAGTTCTTGATCTCAGGGTTGTGAGTTCAAGCCCCACATTGGGCTCCATGCTGGGCGTGGACATACTTAAAAAAAAATAATAATAATAAATAAATAAATAAATACTTGCTGAGTTACATAAAGTAACTTAGGAAAAGTGTTTGGAACTTGGCACAGCACAAGTATACATCAATATTTTAAGCAACAGAATTACTTATAACAATAAGATGACTCAAGCCAAGTCTGAAATAAGATTATTTTAAATCCTTGAAGGCAGTGATGGGCATAACTGTTGTCTGAAAGTGGCAAGGCCTGTTTTTTCCCCTAAAATGTGAAGGCTTAAACTTTTAGGGATTAAAAGGCTTTGTTTTTAGAGAATCATCTGAATGGATACTCAAATTTACACAAATGTAGAGCAATGGTTCTCTGCTAGAATAGAAAGATTTTAGATATATAGCATCAAGAAAATAAACAGCTTTGCTTAATATTATAACATATTTATATTACTGTAGGCAAAATCTGTTTCTCTTAAACACATGGTCCTTGGGGCGCCTGGGTGGCTCAGATGGTTCAGCGTCTGCCTTGGGCTCAGGTCATGATCCCAGGGTCCTGGGATCGAGCCCCACATGGGGCTCCTGGCTCAGAGAGGAGCCTGCTTCTCCCTCTCCCTCTCTCCCTGCTCATGCTTTCTCTCTCTCTCTCTATCTCTGTGTCTCAAATGAATAAATAAAATCTTTAAAAAAAATGGTTCTTTACTATGTATGAATCTAAATTATTCTATGCCGTACATTATTGCTTGTCCTTATAAAAGTCAATAAGCAATTTATTTTTTTCCAAACAGTGACCCATAGAAATTGGAAGAGGGGAACTGCAAATGACAGAGAAGACTGGGAGACATGATTTTCATTGCCCACTGACAAAGGATATAAAGAATTAGATCTGGATTGCTGAAGCCCCACATGAGCTCTGCCGTGAATGTCCATAAAATGCTGTATTTTGAAGGAAAAACACCCTCAAACTCTTAGAAATGTATTGATGTTACATTATCCTGGTCTGAAGTCCCTTGGGAAACAAAGGGCAAGACCCCACCCTTATGTGTAGGAGTGGGATTTGGGGAGAGGAAGAGTGGAGACTGAAAGGGAATAGCCAGAGATATCATATTTCTGATACAGAAACATAAGTATTTTGTACAACTTTAGAGAGGGCAGAGACTGGTACTAATACATATTTGTTGAATGGGAATTTAAGTCAGAATTCAAAGAATAAGAAATACTTGTGACTCTAGAGGACTGAAGAATGATGTAGAGGAGTACAGGGAAAATGTTAATTACAGAAGATGCAGAGTTTGTGAAATAAACATCCAAAGGTGAAGAGTCTGAATCTAATAAGAACTAACTTAGTAATAAAAGGAAACCAGTTGGAGGAAGATCAAGCAGATGTGTATGGATTTGAAATAAAAAGATACCATGATGACAAAGAGAACAATGAAATGAGAATTACATTTGAGAAAGGGGAGCCAGTAATCATCTTCATAAAGGAAGGGGTGTGGCAAAACAGAAAAAAGGAGATGAGTAGCTTTGGCCATAAGCCAGCATGGAAGTGATAAAAGCCAAAGAGAGCTGAAAAACTGAAATTACAAATATGAAATAAGAAAATTTTGCATTTTATGAGTACTGTGTGAAAATATTTTCTTAAGAGCTAGTTGGTACCAGACTTCTGTTTTTTAGGAAAAGCTACTTTCTATATGGAATGTAAGAATCTGAACGCAATGCTCGGCAGGTGCAAAACAGAGATCATTGATGTTCTTCATGAAAAGTAAATGAGAATGATGAGGGAACAGAAAGCAAGCTGAGGACAAAGCACAAGCTGACACCCTGCAAACCTCCACCCCCACTCCCACGTGGGATATATGTGACATTCCTCAGGCACTCCTGGCTGCCCTCAAACTAAGGAAAGGGAAAAAAAAACCCAACAAAAACAAATGGTTAACTAACAGAGATCACAGTCCCACAAGACATGAGCCTCTATCAGTTTACAAATGTCTTAATGATTTACAAGGAAAAAGCATTCTTATCAATAGACCAACTTCCATAGACCCATAGACTCAATTTCCTGGAGCCCTAACATCACCTACCCACCCATAGTGATGTGGGAAACAAAGGTAGAAGGGAATGTAAATAAAATAAAATTTCCTTGTAACCTGCAGCCCATGGACAAGGACTTGTGATAGGCAGAGTATAACAACCTCCCAAGTGTCTTAATGTTAATGATTTGCTAGAGGGAAAAACCACCTTAACTTGACAATGGCAAGGTCTCAATATCCTGTGGGTCCTCATTAGCATAAAAATGTTCTTTTGAAAACTTCCCTTCTCCCTTACCTCCCCCCCCAACTCCCAAGTATGTAATCAGCCATTCCTCAAAACTTCAGTGCAGCAACTCTTTCTGCCCATGGGTCCTGTCCCCGTGCTTTAATAAAACCACCTTTTTGCACCAAAGAGGTCTCAAGAATTCTTTCTTGATTGCTGGCTCCAGACCTCACCCCACCAACACCAACTCATCTACATTAAAAAACTACATCAAGAAGACCTCCTCTAATACTGTTGACTGAACTTCCCTTTATATAGTAATACTGGATAAAATATAATAATAATTATATAAACCATATGCCCAGCTCAATAACAAAAACAAAAAAAACCCAAAAAACAAAAAACAAAAAAACACAACAGGAAATTCTCAGTGCCAGAAACAAACTGAAAAATTGCAACGTTCCCACATTTTATAAACTGGCTATATGGCTCAGGAGCCAGTGGCTGGGTTTCAGGGCACAAGCATAAGGCCTGGAGCCTCAGTGAGGCAGAGGAGCAGGAACTAAGCCCTTAGGTAAAACCTCAAGCCTTAAGCAACTGCCAGTCACTGGGACTGAAAAATCCCACCTGCTAGTCTGGGGAAGTAGAGAAGTTTGTTCTTTGCCTGGGGCTTTGAATAGGGGTTACAAACAAAAGGTACCTGTGAGAAATAAAAACCCCAGGCCTGCATGACATAAATTTACAATATCTGCATAATTCAGGAACCACAAACTGAGAAATAATCATTCACAAATGCCCCAGGATATTTAAGCGGCAAAAAACCCTGGCAGAAACAAATACATAACTGTTCTGAAGGGACTCTTTCACAACTTGGCATAAGAGACTCCCATAAACAAAACCACCCCATCCCAGAACAGTACCAGGGGAGGATATAAATCACTATGAGTAAAACTCAGCAAATGTTGTAAATAGTAGAGTTAGGAACTCAAAAGCTGGAAGTACCTGAAAGAGAAGATAAAGATATTTGATTAAAGAGGCAAAATAGCAGAAATTATGATGAAAGAATATAGACAGATTTCACAAAGAACCAAACATAACATGTAGTACTGAAAACAGTTTTGTCATTGAAATGAAAGTGAATGGGTCTAACTGGATCCCATAGGTGAATGAATGGTCAAGTCCTTTTCTATTACTTATGTTCAGCTATATTTCTTGTCAAACAGGTTATACTTGGTGTATTCAAAATGTGCTGCTATGCAATACAGTTTTACAATATGGACTTCCCGTCATTATCAATTCATTCCTTTGAACCCCAAGTTAATCTCTCAACAAAATGAATCAACCTTTCCTTATGTCTGCAGGGAAGGTAAAGTCCTTTCATTTTTTCTTCAGTCGTAAGTTGCAGGGTGAGAGAATTCATCTAAGTCCCAAGAAGAGCTACTTTAGAACTCTAAAATTAGAAATGTGCACCCAGGGAAAGGCTATCCTTCCGTGTCCTGGAAGAGTAGACCAAATCTTTTTCCTAGGTCCCCCTTATGGCTTTATCAGTGCCTTTGTTGGTGCTGCCCGCCTTGTACATAAGGACTAAAACTCCCCCGGCCTGTCAATCTTGAACCTTTCAGAAGATTTTGATCCATGGTGATGAAACAAGAACAGTGTTTTATTTTTACATTTACCCTATGGTCTATCTTTACTTCCAGCCCTTCCCTCTCCAAGTTAGGGCAGTATCACAGAGTTGTTGCAGGATTTTAAAGCCCTTGGAACCCAGCCTGTCACACAAAGCTCAATAAATACTAGCTGTCGGGTTTCCAAAGAAATTCTCTGAAATGTTAGTTCTGCCACTGCTTTATCGAAGTGCAGGGAGGGGAGCACCTATTTGTCCACCTCCCGCTGCCGGCCCCACACAATTTCTCCTCTGGGATCAGCACGGCTTCCGGGAGCGTCCGCGAAAACTAACGTCCCACCCCATTGCGAAATTTGAGATGAAAAAGCCCGCCAGGGTCCGGAGCCAGGAGGGGCGGAGCCAGAACGCGCCCCACAGTCCGCCCAAATTCCGCGCCTTCCCAGCCCGGACAAAGCGTAGCCTCCCGTTCTTGATAAATGTGAGCCAAATCGGGTAAATCCTGAGGCTTCTGAAGTACAACGAGGACACCGGCAACAAGGATTCCCGCCTCCCTGCCTCCACGACTCTAAGGCTACAGCGTCCGTACAACCAAGCCCCGCCAAGCCCGCGGGACTCCGGACGGGGCGGGGCCGCTGGGAGGACCCGAGGCCTACGGGGCCTGGGGTGGGGCGGGGCCGGCGCGGCGCGAGGCCCCGAGGCTGAGGTGCGTGGCTGCCCAAGGAGTGCCGGATGCTGAGTTCGACACATGCCACTTGCTCTTTTAGTCCTCAGGCCCCAGCCGTCGCATCCCCAGAGCTGCCCATGTCGTGACGCTCTTTCCTATCTCCCTGTCACTTTGGTTGTTCGATGGGAGGGAAAAATGGAACCTCTAAGTCAGGCATCTCCTAGGCACCGGCCAATGAAATAGACAGTGGAGGTGGGGTCCTTTGCTCGCGCCGAAATTCAAAGGTATAAATATTTCCGGCCCTGATGTGGAGCGCGGGGCGAGTGTTGCAGCCGCTATGGAGGGCTTCTCTTGGTAGCGCCCGAAGCCTGGCAGAGTGGGCCGGCTTTCTGCTCTTGTAACCAGGAGTAGCTTCTAGGGCGCCTCAAGCCGGGGCGGTCTGGCGCAGCGGTGAGGCGGGTGAGTGCGCGCGGCTGGTTGGGCCTAGTCTGGCATTCCTTGGCTGGAGAGGAGGAAGGGTTTTTTTGTGTGTGCCAGGGGAGAGAGGGGTTAGCAAGAAGGGCCCTCAAACTAAAGTGAGTCCTAATGGGTTCCCTGACAGAGTGGCTACTTCCTTTCCAGCCTTGGAGTAGGGCAAACGTGTTGATAGAAAGGCCTGGTGGGGCTAGGGAACAGGCAGAGTGAAAACAAGCTGGAGAGTATGTGGGATTCATCTATTTAGTGAATATTGATGGCACTTCCCTTTCCCGGCGCCCTGGAGTCAGGCACTATTCCGGAATACAGCTGTGGACGCAGGCAAAGATTCTACAGGAACTTGCATTACAGATAGTCTGGATAGACGAGTAAATAAATACTGTTTAGTGTCATCCTAAGTACGATGAAGGAAAAGGCAGAGTGAGGGGATGGGGACGGGTGCGTTTTTAAATAGGGAAGTCAGAAAAGACCCTAGTAAGATTACGTTTGAGCAAGGACTTGAGTGTAGTAAAGAGCGAGTCATGTCATTTTTGGGGAGCAGGACATTATGGACAAAGGGAGTGGGATATGAAATAATCAGTTTCTGTTAGAGTAGGATAAAGATGGAAGGTAAACCTAGAAAAGTAAGTCGTTGACTTCAGGTTGAATTAATGGTTTAATTCCAATTAATTAAGTTGGAAAAAGGTGTCTTTACATTAGAGGAAGTAGCTCGGCAAGTGGCTGTTTTCTATTAAGCTGTCATTCCTGCGTTTTAGTCTTTTACATACATTATGATTACAGATTTCTGTCCCACTTATCTATTTCTGTTTTATACAGAGCTGCTTTGTGGCCTGTTGGATTCCTAGCAGACGTTTACCTGTCCAAGTCAGTAGTGAAAATGCATGTTAAGTCAATCATCCTTGAAGGATTTAAGTCCTATGCTCAGAGGACTGAAGTCAATGGTTTTGACCCCCTCTTCAATGCTATCACTGGTTTAAATGGTAGTGGGAAATCCAACATATTGGACTCCATCTGCTTTTTACTGGGCATCTCCAACCTCTCTCAGGTAAACTTTCTGATTTATGTGGATTATAAGTTTGGGGACCCTCAGGGGAATCCACATTGGACTTAGAGACTATTGCCAGTATTCTCTTCATTTGCATTTTTGTTTATGCAAATTATCTTATACCTCACCACAATCCTTTAGAGGTAGATATTACTCCGTTTTTCAGGTGAGAAAACAGAAACTTGGTGTTGCGTAAGGTTCATCCCTTTTAAGATGTTCGGAGCAACACTCAAAGTCAGGTATTCTTTAAGGCGGTCTTCTTCCAGAGTCTGTATTCCTATCCACTCACCCTGCATTATAATGCCTTTTCAGGATCTAAAGGAATTGGATGAACAGTGAAATTCTTAGATGCTGTCTTCCTAAATCTTTGAAATAAACTTCAGTTAAGAAATGAGTGGAAAACCATTCAGTGCAGGGGTGGAAAAGTCCTGTGGAGAAAGGCACTCATTTTAGGTGGTTTCCCATTTTCCTTGCTTTTCTTGGTTCTGAATGCAACTGTCTGTCCTTGGCTACTTAATGGATACTACATGGGTGGTTTTCCAACAGCAAGAAACCCAATTTTAATGCCATTTTGTGCAGTATGGGGTTTTGTAATTGATAAACTTTTCTTTGTTTTAGGTTCGGGCTTCTAATTTACAAGATTTAGTTTACAAAAATGGGCAGGCTGGTATAACCAAAGCCTCAGTGTCAATCACATTTGATAATTCTGACAAAAAGCAAAGCCCTTTAGGATTTGAGGTTCATGATGAAATTACAGTAACAAGGCAGGTGAGTGGTTTCAAAATATCTGGATATCTAAGAACTTATGTCTGAGGTGTTTTTGGCTATATGACTTTCGTGGAGAGAAAGTTTATGAGCAAAATTGATCAAATACTGACTAGATTTCTTTTTTTTTTTTTTTTAAGATTTTATTTATTTATTTGACAGAGAGACAGCGAGAGAGGGAACACAAGCAGAGGGAGTGGGAGAGGGAGAAGCAGGCTTCCTGCTGAGCAGGGAGCCCGATGCGATGCAGGGTTCCATCCCAGGACCCTGGGATCATGACCTAAGCTGAAGGTACATGTTTCACTGACTGAGCCACTCAGGCACCCCCTGACTAGATTTCTTAAGAGTATCTTCCTTATGTTAAAAATTTGATCATGCAAATTCTACCATTTACCAAGAGGATTGAAAGGAATCTGAAAAGCCATCAATCAGTGTAGACACTCAACCATGCTTAAATCTTGAACCATACTTGAATCTTCTCTGTGCTGGAATACCTATAGTTGGGATCTTGTTATCTTCTGAGGTAATATATTCTGTTACTGGTCAGGTCTAATTAGTTATTCCTATAAAATGAGCCAAAGTATTGTCATCAGCTTTTACACATTAAATCTGGTTCCTTGAAAGCATCGAAAAGCAAATCTAATGTATTCCATATTTTAATATTTAGGTTTAATATTTAGGTGTTAAATATTTAATATTTAAGCTAAATCTCTCTAGGTCTTTCAACTGATAATTGTTTCTATTTCCTTCACTTGTCTGATCACACTGAATACAAACTTGCTCTAGTTTTTTTATGCCCTTACTATTTTTAATGCATGTCACCTTAAATTGCATTTACCAGAAATAGTCTCCTTAGGACAGGATTAAGCAGAATTGTCATTTCTTTAATTTTAAGTGCCCTTCTGTTTTCCCCTATATGACATTGGAGAGTTCATAATACATTATGAATTCATATCTGATTTACTTAAAATCTAATTTTTTAAATGTGTGTTATTAGCTATGTTACTGCCATTTCTTTTTTTTTTTTTTTTAAAGATTTTATTTATTTATTTGAGAGAGAGAATGAGATAGAGAGAGAGAGCATGAGACAGGGGAGGGTCAGAGGGAAAAGCAGACTCCCTGCCGAGCAGGGAGCCCGATGCGGGACTCGATCCTGGGACCCCAGGATCATGACCTGAGCCGAAGGCAGTCGCTTAACCAACTGAGCCACCCAGGCGCCCGTTACTGCCATTTCTGTATGCAGGTTTTTAAAACCAGTGCAGGACCATACATCTGTCCCTTTTTCTTATAGTCATACAATGTTACTTTGTCAGTTTTATTTTTAAAAATTCTGTTAAGTCCTGTTTACTCTCCATCTTAGCATTATGTAACTTATGAATCCCCTTTCTATTTTAATAAAAACCTCTGGCTAAAAAAAAAATAAGGCATTGACTAGGATAAAATCCTGTTGTGTGTCATTAAGTATCCATGAAATACTTTTAGGAATTTTCAGTAAGTCTGCTACTAATCTACCTAAAAATCCTTTCCTCATGCATTCCATATGCCTGTATTTTCACCAAAATTTTGTCATAAGGATTTTGTTAAAATATTTATGTATATTAGGTCTGTTCAAATATATTAATATATGATCAGCTTCATACTCCTGTCAAGAAATGAATTAACACTCATTCAGTATTTTATTAAATGTTTGCTGTGTGCTGGGCATTCTTGAAGGCACTGGGAAATATAGATAGAAGAATGAGTAACATCTTATTAAGGACCTCAAAATACTATGGGTGAGATGATTATTTAGGTGACAATAGAAGTGCAATAGTAGAGTCTGAACAAGCTGGTGTCTGGTATAAGTTCTTTGAAGCTCTATGATTACTCTTTTTCTTTCAAGAATTCACAAGTCATGTCTTTATTAAGCCCTTTTAGAATCTTGTCAAGGATTGTTATCAAACTGCTTGTCTTTGGGGCCCCTGGGTGGCTCATTCGGTTAAGCATCTGATTCTTGATTTCAGCTCAGGTCATGATCTCGGGGTTGTGAGATCAAGCCCCCTCGTGGTTCTTAACGCGGGGCGTGAAACCTGCTTAAGATTCTCTTTCCCTTTCCCTCTTAAAAACAAAAACAAAATGAGAAAAACCAAAACAAAACTGCTTGTCTTTAGTTTTTAGTATCTGACTTCTGTTCTTTGGAAATTAAAACGAGGAAAGAGGGGTTAACCTCTGAGCGTGGAAAAATTGCAGAAAGAGTGATCAGGGTTAGAATATGTTTTACACATGCTTGGAAACAAAGTCAAAAGTGACCTTAGAGATCTAGTCCAATGCAGGGGAGGTTAGGAGGATTGTGCATGGTTATATAACTAGTTAGCAAAAGTCTTTGGATTGAGTCAGGACAATTGACGTCTATATTCTTGTTGACCATCTCACACTTCCTCCATTATTTACTCAGGATTGGTTTTATTTACCATTAGTTGGACAGAACAAACAAGTGAAACATATTTGGGAATTTATCATCTTAGTTCAAGATGTGTATGTTCATTTATATATTTTAAAATATTTCCCTTTTAGGTGGTTATTGGTGGTAGAAATAAATATTTAATCAATGGAGTAAATGCAAACAATACCAGAGTACAAGATCTCTTCTGTTCTGTTGGCCTTAATGTTAACAACCCTCACTTTCTCATCATGCAGGTATTTTATTTATGGTCTTTATATAATGGTTTTGACATCGTTTATTTTTTAAGTTATTATAATAGGAGAAGTGCTTCTTTTTGGGTTTTCTATTGTACTGGTATTTGGGTACCTGTTAAGAGTATAGGTTTATATGTACTGATATGTTCTAAGATACACATTTGAAGAATGTCTAGAAGTAATTTTCCTTGACTTATTTTATTATTGCAAGAATAATACACGGTCACTGTAAAAATTTTTAAAAATATATTGTCATAATGTATCCTTTTAAAGTACTGGATTCAAGCATTTCATTATTTCAAATATATACTAAATTTTAAGTAATTTTCTTCCTTAGAAACTTATTCAAATGAAAAATAAGTGCTAATATTGTCTTGCCCTTATATTACCTCACTTGACCCATCCATCTATCCTCTTAGAAAATCACAGCAAGGCCAATGGCAGGATCCTAATGCAACCAAAATAACATTATTTTTACCACATCACAGCCTCAAAGCTGAAAATTGATTTCAAATGAATCTAAATCCTAAGTAATATGATGCCCCGAGAGTTGGGTTAGTAGGGTTTTGTTTTGTTTTTTGATAGTGATATGCTGGCATTGAAATAAAAGATTTTACTCTTTTATTTGAGGCCCAGAAGTGTGCAGTGTATTTCTAGAAATTATCTTGGAGCACAGCCATTAAAAAAAAAACAAGAAGTGTTCAACAGTTACGCCAACATTTATATATTTATATACTTGCTGGAGACTTCTATGTCATTATTGTTTCAGAAATATGGTCTGAGTTAACTTTGTATTATTTAATAACTGTATGTCACTGGTAAGTGAAAAGGTAAATAGCAAATTTCTGGAATTATAAGGTACCTTTGGTCTCAAATGTAATGTAGGTAAAAGAACTCCCAAAAGATTTGTATATTAGGATGGAACAACTTCAGGGCAGATAAACATGTATGCCTATATGACTCTATCATTATAGTAACTGCCATTTTATTTTTCAGGGCCGAATTACAAAAGTATTGAATATGAAACCTCCAGAGGTAAGGATACTATTTGTGGACAGTAAAAATTATAATTGTAGATATTATTTTTAATCTTTTAAATCAATTTTTTAAGCATAATTTCTTCCATTAAAATTCTTGGAAACATTACTAAGTGATTAGTAAAGACAGTCATTTTTTGGTTTTTTGTTTGTTTTTTACTATTTGGCACTGTGTCACCCCACCTTTTTAAAGCTGTATAACATAACCCTTCTGAGCCTGTGTTTCCTCATCTGTAGATTAGAGTCAAAAGTCCTTACCTCAGGTATTTTGAGGATTAAATGAGAACATTT
This sequence comes from Neomonachus schauinslandi, assembly GCF_002201575.2. Classification (NCBI taxonomy): domain Eukaryota; kingdom Metazoa; phylum Chordata; class Mammalia; order Carnivora; family Phocidae; genus Neomonachus; species Neomonachus schauinslandi. The sequence continues at coordinate 65,826,886 of NC_058415.1, forward strand.
AAGAAAAGCCACGGGTCATTGTTGAGCAGATATTTTTTAATGTAGGTATAAGTGATATACTAGTTTCAAGTGTGCAGCATAGTGATTAAATATATGTCGTCATTGCAAAATGATCCTTATAAGTCATTTAACAGCCATCACCACAATTAAAATTTTCTTTTTTAAAGATTTTATTTATTTATTTGTTTATTTGACAGAGAGAGAGAGAGAGTGAGAGCAGGAACACAAGCAGGGGGAGTGGGAGAGGGAGAAGCAGGCTCCCCACTGAGCAGGGAGCCCGATGCGGGGTTCCATCCCAGGACCCTGGGATCACGACCTGAGCCGATGGCAGGCACTTAACGACTGAGCCACCCAGGCGCCCCAGAATTTTCTTTTTCTTATGAGAACTTTAAGATTTACTCTCTTAGCAACTTTCAAATATACAATACAGTATTAACTATAGTCACCATGCTATATATTATATCCCCAGGACTTTTGTAATGAAGGTTGTAGCTTTGATCACCTGTACCCATATTGCCCACCCACTAATCCCCATCTCTGGCAACCACTAATATGTTCTCTCTGAGCTCAGGTTTTTCTTTTTTTTCTTTTTAGATTCCACATACAAGTAAGATTATACAGTATTTGTCTTTCTCTGTCTGACTTATTTCACTTAGCATAATGCCCTCAAGTTCCATCCATGTTGTCACAAATGGCAAGATTGTATTTTTTTAAATAACTGAATAATATTCCATTGTGTATATACATATCACATTTTTTTTATCCATTCATCTGTCAGTGGACACTTTGTTTCCATGTCTTGGTATTATAAATGAGGTTGCAGATACCTTTTCAAGTTAGTGTTTTTGTATTCTTTGGATAAATATCCAGAAGTCGAATTGTTGGATTATATAGTAGTTCTATTTTTAATTTTTTGAGGAACCTTCATAGTTTTCGATAATGGCTGCACCCAATTTACATTCCTACCAACAGTACATAAGGTTTCCCTTTTCTCCACAGCCTCACCAATGCTTGTTTTTTCTTGTCTTTGTGATAATAGCCATTCTGACAGAAGTAGTAGCTCATGGTTTTAATTTGAATTTCCCAGATGATTAGTGATGTTGAGTACCGTTTATATACATATTGGCCATCTGTATGTTTTTTGTGAAAAATGTTTGTTCCCATACACATGTTCCTTATGTATTTGGATATTAACCCCTTAGCAGATTCATGACTTACAACTATTTTCTCCCGTTCTGTAGGTTGCCTTTTCATTTTGTTTTTGGTTTCCTTTGTTGTGTAGGTTTTCAGCTTGATATAATCCCACTTGTTTATTTTTGCCTTTGTTGCTTTTGCTTTGGTGTTAAATCCAAAAAAATCCTCACCATGACCGATGTCAAGGAGCTTAACCTCCTGTGTTTTCTTCTAAGAGTTTTATGTGCCCAATATTAAAAGAAATTTGACTGTATCAAGCAGCCTTTCTCAACCAGTGTTCTGTGTCAGAGTTAAACCCTACAGAAGGGGCGCCTGGGTGGCTCAGTTGGTTGAGCGACTGCCTTCGGCTCAGATCATGATCCTGGAGTCCCGGGATCGAGTCCCACATCGGGCTCCCTGCTCAGCGGGAGGTCTGCTTCTCCCTCTGACCCTCTTCCCTCTCGTGCTCTCTGTCTCTCATTCTCTCTCTCAAATAAATAAATAAAATCTTTAGAAAAAAAAAAACCCTACAGAAGAAGATTTGAGTGAAATTAATTCATTGAATACAGTGGATTGCTTAGGGCATAGGGTATTAAGACTTAATTTTTTTCTTGGAGCCCCCTTGAAAAGAGTTGGTATGAAGGAATGAATGTTTTGTATAAGAACAAAGTCTCTATAGTTACTCTTTTCTATTGAGAAGAACTAAGAAGAAAAAAGTGATAATTGATAACACCAGTCTGGTTTGAACATAGGTCATGCATATCTTCTTTAGTAACATCTTAAGGGAAACTTCTAATTTGAAACCTGTCAAATACATAGAAATCAAAATGGTTTTGAGAGAAATAATCCTCTTGAGATAAGGATTGATGGTGAGTAGAAGCTTCTGAAAAAGGAGTGCTGGTAAAATTGTTCTACTTTTAAAACATAATTGATTAGTGTTTGCCTTTTTCAGAGTGCTTTTCACATGAATTACTTTGTGTAATTCTCAATAGTGTTGTGAGATGTTAAGTACCCTGTGGATGAAGAAACTGTGGCACAAAAAATTAGGAATTTCTAAAGTGACAACTGAGTGTTGTTAGTCTTTACTTTTTTAGACTTATATGTGAAGGAAAAGAGGAGGGAGGAATTACTGGCTTCAATTTTATTTTTATTTTTAAATTTTTAGGTAATTTGTATATCCAACATGGGGCTCAAACCCACAACCCCAAAATCAAGAGTCTACATGCTCAGCTGACTGAGCCAGTCAGACACCCCTGGCTTCAATTTTAAAAGAGATTTACTCTGCAACCTCAGTGTAGCATGCAGTTTGATTTTAGGATTGGAGTAAAGGTCAGAAATATTTCTTGAATGTTAGGGCTATGGGTAATACATGCACTTAACATCTCTGATCCATTTGGGATACTTTGGTAAAATGCTTAGTGAAGTTAAGACCTTAAATTATATACTTTTTGTAAACTCCAGTGAAGTTCTTTATCTTGGATTCTAAAAACAATATAATTGTCTTTCCAGATTTTGTCCATGATAGAAGAAGCAGCTGGAACCAGGATGTATGAGTACAAAAAAATAGCTGCCCAGAAAACTATAGAAAAAAAAGAGGCTAAGCTGAAAGAAATTAAGACGGTAATTAAATTTACATAAAACGTTTTTAAAGACGAGAGTAATTTCAGAGTTTCTCTGCTGTAAAGAGGAAGTTCCCCCTCCCTAGTTTTCCTTGGACTTCATGCTTCCTTTCCTTTTCAGTTTTTTTTAATGGTACTTTCATACTGAAAAATTTGATTTTCCTTTATTTTCCAGATACTTGAAGAAGAGATTACTCCAACCATTCAAAAATTAAAAGAGGTATATACTATATAGAGGATAGCCAGCTAGAACATCTCTCAAAAATGGTGACATATTCAAGATTATACAAATAGAGATGAAATGTATACCACGTCTCAGGAATTTTTCTGTGGGAGAGATAGGAGTTAAGAGTTGGTACTTGATAATCAGCCTTCTGCTTGTAGAGGGCATGTTCTTCATATCTATTAATCATTGCTCTTTATAATCTCAGAAAATGATATGCCAGATTGTAATACTTTGTTGAAGAGAAGTCTGAATTTTCCTGGATAATTGGAATTAGTGAACTATTTCTTGAGGCTATCACAGTCCTAGTAACCCTGTTGGTAGAGTGAATAACTTCTAGGATAATAGGGGCTATCACTGCAATTACTGCTGTCAAGACAGTTGGTAAGTGAGGGGTACTGAAACAGATGTCCAGATTTTTTCTATAATCTTTGTAGCTTCTGACATCAATGTTTCAGTGAAAAAATGCACTTAGAGCGCATTGATTTTAAAGTTATGCATTTAGGAATTCATTAAATGCTCATTAAAATTCGATACTTCTCAAAAGTTGTCTTAATCCATATAGTAGTGTGGATGTTATTAGAAAAACTGAAAAGTGATCTTGAAGGTATCCTGTTTATATGAACGGTTAGTAGAAAACACTAGATCATGAGTTTAAACCTAGGTTTTATACCTGCTTTTGCCAAATTCTTTCTAAATCTGACAACATGGAGAGGTCATTTAACCACACTGAATTCATTTCTTCTCCTGCAAGTTCGAGATTTTAATTATTATTCTGTTTGCCCTAGCAGGTCCTTATTGGAATCAAGTTTAGTAATGTGTGAGCATATGTTTGTAAGTAGTTACATGATTGAATGTTGGGTAGGCATCTTGGTAATACTACTACAAAATACGTGTAATAGTATATCATTGGTGGTTGTATAGGTCATATTTATAGACTACTTACTAACCCCAGTTTATGAACCTTATGTCTACATTTCTTTGTTAATCCCAACTGCCTGATTATATATTGGAAGAAATAGCCACATGGGATTCACTGGAGATGGTATAATTCTGTCTGAAAAGCCAGAGGTCTAATGTTAAAGTTTCTATAATCCATGATCACTAATCTAAGACAAAATCTATTATGTGATGGGAAATTTTATACATGTTGCTATAGTTTGAGTCTTTCCAAATTTGTTGAAAAATACGAAGTTTGAGTTATACTTTATTGGTGATTTCTTTTCTAGGAAAGATCTTCCTACTTGGAGTACCAAAAAGTAATGAGGGAAATAGAACATTTGAGTCGTTTATATATTGCCTATCAGTTTTTGCTGGCTGAAGATACAAAAGAACGCTCAGCCGAGGAGTTAAAAGAAATGCAAGATAAAGTTGTAAAGCTTCAAGAAAAATTGTCTGAGAATGATAAAAAAATAAAAGCACTTAGTCATGAAATAGAAGAGTTGGAAAAAGGAAAAGATAAGGTCAGATATATACGTAAGAATAGATAATATACTGTGAAAAAGTTATATACAATAACTAATATTCACTGGGCATGGTTTTCCATATTGATTTGTTAATCTTAATGTATGATAATAAATAGCTTATAAAAAGTAAATCTTCTAGGGCGCCTGGGTGGCTCAGATGGTTAAGCGTCTGCCTTCGGCTCAGGTCATGATCCCAGGGTCCTGGGATCGAGTCCCGCATCGGGCTCCCGGCTCAGCGGGGAGCCTGCTTCTCCCTCTGACTCTCTCCCCTCTCATGCTGTTTCTCTCTCGCTCGCTCTCTAAAAAATAAAATCTTTAAAAAAAAAAAAAAAAGTAAATCTTCTAGAAGTCATACAAGAAGATGATGACATGAGTAAATTATAAGTACGTTGATTGAATTGGGTGCATTTGATTATAGGAAATTGGAGGTATACTCCGATCTTTAGAAGATGCTCTTGCAGAAGCTCAGCGAGTTAATACTAAATCTCAAAGTGCCTTTGATCTCAAGAAGAAAAATCTGGCAAGTGAAGAGAACAAACGCAAAGAGCTAGAGAAAAATATGATTGAGGTAAGTAAATATGAAGTTCAGTTTAATTACACTAGTATACATTTGTCTGTTACATTAATATTTATTGAGTGTGTGCTATGGACCAAGTATAGTTTGGGCTAGGAATATAGCAGTGGATTTTTGTCTCTGACAATTGGAAATATTGTTACCATTAGCTTAGTAGAGAATAGAAAGAAGTACAGTGTGAACATAAAAGGCTTGAGGTGCCTGTTAAACATCTAAGTAGAGATGTTGATTAGGTAGTTGAATATGGGAATATTGAATCCAGTCTAGATAGACAAACCACAAAAAGGCTTCTTTTATATGCACTCATTTCTTAGGTAATCCCATCCAGCCTGGTAGCCCTAAAATACCATCTGCAGGGTGATGTTCAGATCTATAATTAACCTTGACTCCTTCCCTGAATATTTGTCCAGCTATTGGATTGACGTTTTTACATACATGATTAACAAAAAGTCTAAAATTTAATGTATCAAAAAGAGAACTCTTAAATATTCCCTGCCTACTCAAACCTCTTTTATTTTATTTTTTTTAAAGATTTTATTTATTTATTTGACAGTGAGAGCAGGAACACAAGCAGGAGGAGTGGGAGAGGGAGAAGCAGGCTTCCCGCCAAGCAGGGATCCCAATGTGGGGCTCGATCCCAGGATCGAAGGCAGACACTTAACTACTGAGCCACCCATGCGCCCCCCCAAACCTCTTTTAGTAGCTGAATTTTCCCTATGTTAGAAAATGGTACCAGGCACCACTATTAACCTAATTGTTCAGTCCAGAAATCCTGGAGTCTTCCTGCATTCCACCTTTATTCTCAAACTCCATATCTAATCCATCAGCAAACTCTCTTGACTTTAAAAGTACATCCTGAATACAGCCACTTTTCATCACCTCCATCACTGCTAACCTGCAAGCCATCATCACCCATGAGGGATGCTATAATAGTGTCCATATCAGTTATCCTGCTTTTACTCTTGCTGCTCTACAGTCAGCTCTTTACAGAAGCTGAAATATAAATTGGATCACATCACTCTTGTACTTAAAATTCCTTAATGGTTTCAAAGTCACATGTATAATTGAGCCTTTACCATCCCTACCTGATAGGACTCCTGGCTCCCTTCCACTTGCTCACTGTGCTCCAACCACAGTTCCTCAAACACCTAAGCATGTTCTGCAGAGTTTGCCTATTATTTGTCCCCCTAGTATCAGCATGATCATTCCTTTTATTTCATGTAGGTTTCTTCTCAAAATGTCACCACAAAAAGGCCTTCCCTCATTGTTCTTAAAATAGTAGTTTCCATCACTTTCCGTCCCTTTACCTTGCTTTATTTTTCCCTCTGTCTTCCATTCTAGAATATAGGGTCCCTGAGGACCATGTCTTTAATGTCTAGAACAATGCCTGGTACATGGTAAACATCTAATAAATATTTAATGAATCATGAGTTAAACATGTGGGCCAAAATTTCTGGTCACTTTCATGTAAATAATATTGCTGGATTCTATTTTTTTCCAGTGCTGGTATCTTAGTATATGTGGTGTTACAGTGCATATAACTTAAAAGATGTTAAGTATTAGTAATGCTGTTCCCATAAGTATTTAATATTTAAATTTTATGGCCTTTGATAGTTTATAAATTTTCGTGTACACGCTCCTAATCCTACAGTCTCTACTTTGAAGCTTAGAGTAGAATGGTTATTCAATTTTAAAGCTCTAGAAGGTGATTTTTAGTTTCTTCAAATGGTTGGTTTGCACTATAATATTTTAGCTAATTTCTAGATTAGACTAACATATGGAATGAAAGTATTTCTGGTAGTATAAGGGCACGTTTATCTGAAAAACAGGGTGAATTTCAAAATGGAAATAAAGTATTTAAAGTTATGATGGTTAAATTATTTTCCTTTTAACCATGTCCACTTCAAAATGCTATGAAATTTGATGACCTAAAGGTATAGGTGTATAGGAAAAAATGGATGTCTTTCCTAAAACCTAATACTTTCCAATCTTAAACTCTTTCTTAAGGATTCTAGAACTTTAGCAGCAAAGGAAAAAGAGGTTAAAAAGATAACAGATGGGCTGAACGCCCTTCAGGAAGCAGGTAACAAAGATGCTGAAGCTTTGGCTGCTGCACAGCAGCACTTCAATGCTGTTTCCGCCGGCCTGTCTAGCAGTGATGACGGGGCCGAAGCAACTCTTGCTGGTCAAATGATGGCCTGTAAGAATGACATAAGTAAAGCTCAGACAGAAGCCAAACAGGTAAATACAGACGTTAACGACTGTGATTGCTTTTTTTTTTTTTTTTTAAGAAGCTGCTTCACATTATGCTTTAGCAGTTGTTGTAAAACATTGACAATATTCAGATCAGTGTCATGGAATTTGTTCTTCTGCCACTCTATATCTTAACTGCTAAATATTGATGACAGTAGTTTAAGATGCTATACAACATTAAGTACCTTCATAGGTTAGTTGAAATTGTAAATTCAGTAAGTGCTTTATTTGTAGTATTGTATGGAATATTTGAGGTTAATTTCTTGTTTTTTCTTATTTCTTTTCCCTGTTTTTGTTGGCAACATAAAGTTGCAGTCTTAAGCTTTAACAGGAAAACAAACATCCTGTCCATTTCTGTGCCCACCGCACTTAGTCCTTACCTTTTGTCCTTGGAAGTACCTCTACCTCCCTCTCACCCCCATTCTAGTCTTCCCTTTCCCTACACTAATTTCATAATCTTTAAGGCTTGTCAGTGAAGGCTTTCAAATTTGTATATATATATTTTTTAAAGATTTTATTTATTTGACAGAGAGAGACACAGCGAGAGAGGGAATACAAGCAGGGGGAGTGGGAGAAGGAGAAGCAGGCTCCCTGCTGAGCAGGGAGCCCGATGCGGGGCTTGATCCCAGGACCCTGGGATCATGACCTGAGCCGAAGGCAGATGCTTAACGACGGAGCCACCCAGGCGCCCCTCAAATTTGTTTAGATAGTTGTGCAGCTTTTAAAGTCCTATGGATGCAAGAGTTTTGAGGGCAGAAAGAAAAAATACATATATTTTTTCACGCATTTTTAAATTTTTTTAAAAGACAACTCCTCTTTAAAAATATATACAGATGTTCGTATCTGTGTTGGTATTAATCCTGTTCAACATTTTCTGTTACATGTTTGCAACTTTTCAAAGATGGTGGTCACAAAAATCTGTAAGAAATCAATAGAAAAACTTTCAGGTCCTCTCAGTTTTTCTGTTAACTTACTATATATTGGGAAAAGTCCACCATTATTCAGTTTTAGATGAGGTGACATCCACCTAGATCTCAGAATACTGGTTCATTCTTTTAAGGAACAGTGTACTCAGTTACATAAACTAGCATTTGAATATCCAACTCCTAGCACTGAAATTTCTCTGGTCAGTTTAGTTTCCCATTCCAGTGTAATTTTCTTACTGCTCAATACAGTTTCTCCACTGTTAATTGAACAACAGTCACAAATACACAAATACAAATATACATATGAAAGGAAGAGAACTAGAGTTCTGATTACTAGCTTTCTATTGTGTTTTTAACTTAACCAGCTAATGACAGTTATTCTTGGATATAATTTTTGAACTCAGTAATGTAATCTTTAATAAGTATTAAAAATATGGACTTAAATTATAAATTATTTGATGAATTATGTTAAGCATATATTCATTTAGACTCTGAGTAGTTTTCTGAGGAGAAAATACTGGGAAATGATTCATCCCTTGAGATATTAATGCAAGTGACCTAACAGTTACATTTTCAAGGCTGATGTTTCTTAAACCAATCTGCATTTGTGGCCATTTAATCATTAGCACTGTTTGCCTCACATAGTCTATTAAATTTTCAATAACAGGCGCAGATGAAGTTGAAACATGCCCAACAAGAATTAAAGACTAAACAGGCTGAAGTTAAGAAGATGGATAGTGGCTACAGGAAGGATCAAGAAGCTTTAGAGGCTGTGAAGAAACTTAAAGAAAAACTTGAAGCCGAAATGAAAAAGCTAAATTATGAAGGTTTGCATTTAAACACTTGATATTAAATCATTAGGAGGTAGTGATTGTTGATAGAAACGAAATTAAATAAAGGAAATAGCAAGTACGAATTTTTTTTTTACTCTATTAATGGGTGTTAGTGTAAGAAATATTTCTAAATACAGTTGATCCCTGAACATTAGCTTGAACTGCATGGGTCTGCTTACTTGAGGCTTTTTTTTGTTTTGATAAATACAATTTAGTACTGTAAATGTATTTTCTTTAACTTACTTAATTGTAAGAACACAATATATAATACATAAAACATACAAACTATGTGTTAACCATTTATCTTCTCCATAAAGCTTCTTGTGAACATTTGACCATTAGTTAAGTTTGAGGGTCAAAAGTTAAACACAAATTTAGGGGTGTCTGCTTCAGTGGGTAGAGCATACAACTCTTGATCTCAGGGTGGTGAATTCAAACCCTATGTTGGGCATGGAGGTTACTTAAAAAAAAAAAAAAAAATCATGGATTTAGAACTTTGTGGGGCAGGGGTGTCAGTGCCCCAACCTCCTCCCAAGTCACCCCATTGTTTAAGGGTCAACTAAGTATAAAACAGCTGTTCTTTTTAATCCCAGTATAGTTAATATACAGTGTTATTTTAGTTTCAGGTGTAGAGTATAGTGATTCAACAGTTCTATACATTACTCAGTGCTCATCATGATTAAGTGTACTTTTAATCCACTTTACCTGTTTCATTTCACCCATCCGCCTACCACCTTCCCCATCAATTTGTTAACTATATTTAGTGGTTTTTTGGTTTGTCTCTTTTTTTTCCCTATTTGCTGCTTTGTTTCTTAAATTCCACATGAGTGAAATCATGGTAATTGTCTTTTTCTGACTGACTTATTTCACTTAGTGTTATACTCACTAGATCTATCTGCGTTGCAAATGGCAAGATTTCATTCTTTTTTGTGGCTGAGTAATATTCCATTGTATATCTATATCATATCTTTATCCATTCATCTATTGATAGACACATGGGCTGCTTCCATAATTTGGCTATTGCAAATAATGCAGCAATAAACATAGGGGTGTATATTTTTTCAAATTAGTGTTTTCATTTTCTTTGGGTAAATACCCAGTATTGAAATTATTGGATTAGATGGTAACCATATTTTTAATTTTTTGAGGAGCCTCCATGCTGTTTTCCATAGTGGCTACACCAGTTTGCGTTCCCACCAACAGTGTACAAGTGTTCCTTTTTCTCCACAACTTTGCCAACACTTATTGTCTCTTGTTTTGAATATAGCTATTCTGACAGGTGTGAAGTAATATCTCATTGTGGTTTGGATTTGCATTTCCCTGGTGATTAGTGATGTTGAGCATCTTTTCATGTGTCTGTTGGCCATCTCTGTGTCTTCTTTGCAGAAAGGTCTGTTTATGTCTTCTGCCCATTTTTAATTGGATTATTTGTTTTTTTAGTGTTGAGTTGTTTTTCTTTGTATATTTTGGATACTAACCGTTAATGGATGTGTCATTTGTAAATATCTTCTCCCATTCCATAGGTTGTCTTAATTTTGTTGGTTGTTTCCTTTGCTGTGTAGAAGCTTTTTATTTTGACATAGTCCAATAGTTTATTTTTGCTTTTGTTTCCTGTGCCTCAGGAGACCTATCTAGAAAAATGTTGGTATAGCTGATGTCAGAGACATTATTGCCTATGCTTTCTTCTAGGATTTTTATGGTTTCAAGTCTCATGTTTAGGTCCTTAATTCATTTTGAGTTTATTTTTGTGTATGGTGTAAGAAAGTGTCCAGTTCCCCAACACTGTTTGTTGAAGAGACTTTTTCCCATTGTATATTCTTTTCTGCTTAGTCGAAGGTTGATTGACCATTTAATCATGGATCTATTTTGGGGCGCTCTATTCTATTCCATTGATCTATGTGTCTACTTTTGTGCCTGTACCATACTGTTTTGATTACTGCAACTTTATAGTATATCTTGAAATGTAGGATTGTGATACCTCCAGCTTTGTTCTTCTTTTTCAAGATTTGCTTTGGCTCTTCAGGGTCTTTTGTGGTTCCATACAAATTTTGGGATTGTTTGTTGTAGTTCTGTGAAAAATGATACTGGTATTTTGATAGAGATTGCATTACATCTGTAGATTGCTTTGGGTGGTATGGTGAATTTAACATTATTTGTTCTTCCAGTCCATGAACCTGGAATACCTTCCCATTTGTTTGTTATCTATAATTTTATTCATCAGTGCTTTATAGTTTTCAGTATACAAGTCTCTTACCCTCTTGGTTAAGTTTATTTCTAGGTGTTTTATTATTTTTGGTGCAATTGTAAATGGGAATATTAATTTTTCTTTCTGCTGTTTCATTATTGGTGTATAATTTTTCTTTCTGCTGTTTGATTATTGGTACATAGAAGGCAACAGATTTCTGTACATTGATTTTGTATCCTGCAACTTTACTGAATTCATTTATCAGTTCTAGCAGTTTTTTGGTAGATCTTTTGATTTTTCTATATATAGTATCATGTCATCTGGAAATTGTGAGAGTTTTACTTCTTCCTTACCAGTTTGGATGCCTTTTATTTCTTTTTGTTGGCTGATTGGTGTGGCTAGGACTTTAGTATCATGTTGCATACAAGTGGTGAGAGTAGGCATTCTTGTCTTGTTCCTGATCTTAGGGGAAAAGCTCTGTTTTTCCCCATCGAATATGTTGTTAGCTGTGGGTTATTTATATAGGGCCTTTATTATGTTGAGGTATATATCCTCTAAACCTAGTTTGTTGAGGGCTTTTATCGTGAATGGATGTTGTACTTTGTCAAATGCTTTTTCTCCATCTATTGAAATGATTGTATGGTTTTTATCCCTTATTTTGTTGATGTGATATATCACATTGACTGATTTGTGAATATTTAACCACCTTTGCAACCCAGGAATAAATAAATAAATAAATTTGATTGTGGTGAATGATTTCTTTTAATGTATTGTTGGTTTTGGTTTATTAATATTTTGTTGAGGATTTTTGCATTTATATTCATCAGAGATACTGCCTGTAGTTCTCTTTTTTTAGTGTCTTTATCTGTTTTTTTTTTTTTTTAATCAGGGTAATGCTGGCTTCATAGAATGAATTTGGAAGTTTTCCTTCCTTTTCTATTTTTTGGAATAGTTTGAGAAGAATAGGTATTAACTGTTCCTTAAATGTTTGGTAGAGGGGCACCTGGGTGGCTCAGTTGTTAATCGTCTGCCTTCAGCTCAGGTCATGATCCCAGGGTCCTGGGATCAAGCCCCACGTCAGGCTCCCTGCTCTGCGGGAAACCTTCTTCTCCCTCTCGCTCTCCCACTCTCCCTGCTTGTGTTTCCTCTCTTGCTGTGTCTCTCTCTGTCAAATAAATAAAAATCTTAAAAAAAAGTTTGGTAGAATTTGCCTATGAAACCGTCTGGTCCTGGACTTCGGCTTTTTGGGAGTTTTTATATTTAAACTGACTGACTCAGTTTCATTTTTGGTAGTCAGTCTGTTAAACTGAAACAGGAAGAAATAAATTTTTGTTGGGTTATATGTTTCTAGGAATTTATCCATTCTAGGTTGTCCAATTTGTTGGTATATATTTCTTCATAATATTGTCTTACAGTTATTTGTATTTCTGTGGTGTTGGTTTTTATTTCTTCTCATTTCTGATTTCATTTGAGTCTTCTTTATTTTCTTGCTGAGCCTGGCTAAAGGTTTATTAATTTTGTTGATCTTTTTTAAAAAAACCAACTCCTGGTTTCTTTTATTCTTTTCTTTTAGTTTCCCTTTCATTTGTTTCTACTCTATATTATTTCTTTCTGCTGGTTTTGGGTTTTGTTTGTTCTTTTTCTAGCTCCTTTAGGTATAAGGTTAGGATGTTTGAGGTATTTCTTGCTTCTTGAGGTAGGCCTGTATTGCTATAAAATTCCCTCTTAGAACAGCTTGCTGCATCCCAAAGATTTTGGACCACTGTGTTTTCATTTTCATTTGTCTCCATGTACTTATTTCCTTTTTTTTTTTTTTTCTCTTGGTTGTCCCATTCATTCTTTAGTAGCATGTTTTTATCCTTCATGTTTTTGTACTTTTTGAAGACTTTCTTGTGGTTGATTTCTAGTTTCTTAGCATTGTGGTATGAATTTGTTGAGACTTCTTTTGTGGCCTAATATGTGATCTATTCTGTAAAATGTTCCATGTGCACTTGAAAAGAATGATGGCCTTGCTGGATAGAATACAGGCTTTTTTTTCTTTCAGCACTTGAATATAGCATTCCACTCCCTTCTGGCTTACAAGGTTTGCAACGAAAAATCAACTGATAGCCTACGGAGTTTCCCTTGCTTGTAACTGTTTTCTCTTGATGCTTTTAAAATTCTCTATAACAACTTTTTGCCATTTTAATTACTCTGTGTCTTGGTTTGGACCCCACTGAGTTGATTTTGTTGGGGTCTCTCTTTGCCTCCTGGATCTAGACTTGTTTTCTTCCCTAGATTCAAGAAGTTTTCAGTTACTCTTTCTTCAAATTTTCTGCCCCCTTTTTTCTCTCTCCTGGAATCTCTATAGTGGGAAAGTTATTACACTTGATGGTATTGCTGAGTTCTCTAAGTCTGTAATCATTTTTTGTTATTTTGTCTATCACCTGTTCAGCTTGATTGCCTTCTGTTACTTTGTCCTCTAGGTTGCTGATCTGTTCTTCTGCCTCCTCTAGTCTATTTGTTCCATCTTGAGTATTTTTAATTTCGTTTATTGAGTTCTTCATCTGATTGGTTCTCCTTTATGTTTTCTGTCTCTTTGTTAAGGGTCTCACTGAAGTTCACTCTTTTCCAGGTCCAGTGAGTATTTTTATGATCATTACTTTAAATTCTTTATCAGGCATATTACTCCTCTCTGTTTCATTGAGCTCTCTTGCTGTGATTTTTGTCCTCTTCTTTCCTTTGGGGATATATCCCTGCATCTCCTCATTTTGTCTCTCTGTGTCTGTTTCTACATGTTAGGAACATTAGCTACGTCTCGTGCTCTTGAGAGTAATGACCTTCTGAAGAAGAGTTCCTGTAATGCCCTCAGCACAGTGTCCCCTGTTCACCAGAACCTGATGCTTCAGTGGTATCTCCTATGTGATATGTGTACCCTACTCTTGTGGCTAAGCTGCTTTTGCCTTCAGTCTAGTTGTCGGGAATGTCTCTCTTTGCCTGTCATGGACAGAGTTTGAACCCTGAGTTGTTAGTGGGCCAGTCTGGGGCTGCCTTGGGCTTGAGTTGAGTCAGACCAGGTGTTTGCCAGAGAGGAAGAAGCTGCTGAGACCACACGGATACCCCAGCACTGCTCCTAAATCATGGGGCAGTCAGCATCTAGTGTCAGGGGAAGTGAGGGAGGGGAGGGGAGAAGAGGTTGGTAGTGATGGCCCATTAGCACAGAACTGCTGGGGTAGCACAGAACTGCTTGTTGTTTTCCCCGGAGAAAGCCCTTGGTGGGTGAGGCCTACAGTCAGACCAGGTATATGACCCCAGCCTACTGCTGAGGCCTCAGTAGGACTGGTATATGTAGTTATCTTCCCCCTCTCTGCAGCATAGGGAGTTATTTTAGATTTGGGCTGGTCCCTGTTGGGGCTGTTTGTACCCTGCCTGGCTTGGACTGCTTTGGATGGGCTCTGACCCAGGGCATATTGGAGGGGGCAGGTCCACACGAGAAAGCAGAGTGCGGCAGCAGTTTTATCAAGGTTTGCACAGGTCTGTTGTGGAAAGGGACAAGTCTGCAAAACTTGGGTGAGATGCACTGTTAGCAAGCTAGGTGGAGACCTATGCTGGTTCCTGCAAGTGTCTGTGTGTCTAGGATCCGGAGGGTGGTAGAGGAGGAAAATAGTGCCTGCCAGCTCTTTTGTTCCCGGAGAAGTCTCCCAAGGACCCCTGCCCCTCCAGCACATGCTCTGAGACTGGTAAACAAATCTCCCACCAGAATAGTCTAGGCAGCTTTTCAAACTGCTGCTTTTATGCTGTGTCTCTGTGGGGCTATTTGTCGTGCTATCTCTTTAAGGATGGGGAGTCTGTTTCCTCTCACCCTCTCAGCTCTCTTAGAGCTGAGCCTGCTGAGTTTTAAAGTTCCAAGTGTTAGTCCCTACGGATCATAAGAACTTGTGAAATTATGCCCCTCTGGTTTTCAAAGGGAAATGGTTTTTCTGTTTTGTTTGTTTTTTAAGATTTTATTTATTTGAGAGGGGAGAGAGAGAGAATGAGCACGAGAGAGCACAAGCAGGTAGAGGGAGAAGCCGACTGCTGAGCAGGGCCACCCAGGCGCCGTTCAGTGGGGATTTGTCTTCCCCTTGCGGTTCCCTGTGCTTGGGGTGCCTGGTGTGACTACAGTCCATTTCTCTCCCGTTTCTGTGCCCTCGGTGTCCCTCCCTTCCATTGACAATCCTGCAGGTCTTCTTGGCTCCTGACTGTATCTCTGCCCTTCCTACCCTGTTTCATGTGGCCTCTTCTCTACATTTAGCTGTGGAGAGTCTGTTCTGTCAGCATTTGGGCAATTTTCTGGGTTACACTGATGTAGGTGTTATCTAGTTGAATCCATGGGATGTGGTGAGGTTAAGATTCTCCACTTTACCATCTTCCCAGCTCTTTGAATTTTTGAAAACTCACTACTGACAGTTTCCTGCTTTGGTCACCAAAGTGCCATTTGAAAACTCCCAAAATGTCATTTGTATATTTCCACATTCGTAGTTATTCAATTCATATATTGTTTTTGGAATGAAAATTTCTCTTACTTGTTGGTAATAATTGTCTACTTGATCTTTCATATTAAGCATGCTTTTTATTTAATACCAGAAATTTGTATTTTGCTTCTAGGAATGCTCTGGAAATAGAGGTTACTGATAGTTTCTTTAAAACTGTAGAATATTTGCATTTTTAAAACTCTGTTTCAATTTACTTGTGATTTACTGTTCAGAAAACAAAGAGGAAGGACTTCTGGAAAAGCGCAGGCAGCTATCTCGTGATATCAGTAGATTGAAAGAAACATATGAAGCTCTCTTAGCCAGATTTCCTAATATTCAATTTGCCTACAGGTAAGAGATTTAAACCTTAAATTTTAACGTGGTAATAGCCAAGATACATTTTTATTTAAGCTCAAAGACAATCTGAAAATTTCATTACATCAAGATTTCTGTATGAAAAATATTGTAAGCTACTTTTCCTTAATTGGTATTTTTTCCCTAAACACTTACTGAAATGTTAACCAAGATATATTTTCATTTAAGATGGAAGACAATCTGAAAATTTTGTTAACATTAAGATTTTTGTATGAAAAATATTGTAAGCTGCTTTTCCTTAATTGGCATTTTTTTTCCTTAAATGTTTATTGAAATGTTTCAAGTGTTGGCAGTGGGAATTCTTAAGACCAAAATGAGGGAAATTAGATCTCAGTCCAAAGTTTCTTTAAATATCTAACATTAACATTTTACAATTTACAAATTTACATGGGTTTTTTTCATGGAATACTTAGAGTAATATATGTATTACAAAGATTATAGCCTCAGGGGAGCCTCGGTGGCTCAGGCAGTTGAGTGTCTGACTCTTGGTTTCAGCTCAGGTCATGATCTCAGGCTTCTGAGATTGAGCCCTGTGTGGGGCTCTGCACTCACTCTCTCTGAAATAAAGTTTTTTGTTTTTTGTTTTTTTTTTTAAAGATAGAGAGAGAGATAGAGCCAGGAACACAAGCAGGGGGAGTGGGAGAGGGAGAAGCAGGCTTACCACGGAGCAGGGAGCCTGATGTGGGGCTTGATCCCAGGACCCTGGGATCATGACCTGAGCTGAAGGCAGATGCTTAATGACTGAGCGCCCCTGAAATAAATCTTAAAAAAAAAGATTATAACACCAAAGTTATTTTTGTTTCATTGAAAACAATATGTACTGAAAGATCTTTTGAGTGACTTAAAACAAGAGTTGACTAGTCATCTGAACATTAAATTTTTTTTTCTTTTTTCTTTTTTTTTTTTTTTTTTTAAAGATTTTTTTTATTTTTTTGAGGCCGTAAAGGAGCTCCCTTCATCTTATTTTTTTTTTTTTTTTTTTTTTTTTTATCGGGCTCCCTGCTCGGCAGGGAGCCTGATGCAGGACTCGATCCCAGGACTCCAGGATCATGACCTGAGCCGAAGGCAGTCGCTTAACCAACTGAGCCACCCAGGCGCCCAAATTTTTGTTTTTCTTGAAGGTGTACATGCTTTTGATGTGTTGCTAGGACGAGCTCTTCACTAGTAAAATACAAATTTTTCTGTTTTATTGTTTCAGATTAATTTTTGTCAACTGTTCTATTTTAGGGATCCAGAGAAGAACTGGAATAGAAATTGTGTGAAAGGACTTGTAGCTTCCCTGATTAGTGTGAAAGATACTTCTGCAACCACAGCTTTAGAATTGGTGGCTGGGGAACGGCTCTACAATGTTATAGTAGACACAGAGGTAAATTAATTAAAATTTACAATTCCTCCTTAGCTGGAAAAATCATGAGCTGCTAGAATTAAGTACTTTCTTGATGTTTTAAGCTATTCCTAAGGTTGGTTATCTTTACAGGTATAGCTGTTCAGTTAATGACTTTTTATTATATTATTGATTATAGTATATTTGATAAACTGTATTCCCAAAGAAGTCTTATGTTTACTTAGGAATCCAGAATGCATATTATCAGTTTTAGACTTTCCATTGTTCAGGATACTAGGCACTAAACATTTAATTGTGGATTCCTAAACTTGCACTCTTTCCCTCTGAACGTTTTCTGTCATTAATATTTCCTTATTTCAATTGCACAATTTTTTAGATTACTGGAAAAAAGTTACTAGAAAAGGGGGAATTGAAACGTCGATACACTATAATTCCACTCAATAAAATTTCAGCCCGATGTATTGCTCCAGAAACTCTGAGGGTCGCTCAGAATCTTGTAAGTCTTCTTTATGTTTTATGTACATCTTGTTTTTTAGTTTGGTTTTGTTTTGTTTTAGTTAGAGGACATTAACTTGGGGGACATAATCATATGTAGAACCACAAAATTTTGTTGTTACCATGCCTTAAACATTTAAGCTACAAAAAAAGGGTTGGCTTTTGTGAAAATAGATGGAAGGACCAGTAGAAACAGTGGAAAACTAAAACTACCTTTGATATTACAAAGTTGTAATGTTAAAATGTCTTTAAACCTTCAGTCCGGTCACATGACAATCACATGATATTAAATTTCCAATCTCTGAGTTACGAGAATTACAGAGTTTATAAATACCAGAATTCTTCAGTTTTTTTTTCATGCCAGACACAGTTAAACTGCCCACAGTGACATCTGTTATCTATCAATCTTATAGAGATGCTTCTCTATTAGAGTTTCTCTCGGTTGCCTTCCAGCCTCTGGACATACAAAGCAGGGGACCAGGATACCCATTCAGCTGCTGAGGTGGATCTAAAGTGGTATTGCTATTAGTAAAAAAAATAAAAACAAACCCCAGAGGAGTACAAGGCAATACATTTAAAAGGCAATTATAGTTGTGTAATATTGGGTAATAACATGAAGCCAATCCTAATGTTCAGCAGTGTTACCAGTTTGTTATTGAGCAGGCATTCCAAGTGCATCAGTTGAAAACACAGTTCTGTGAAACTTAGAAATGCATTTATAATTAAGATACTAAATGGATACTCAGTGTTCTTGCTGGTATTGAGAAGCCTTCAGTGAAAATTATTTTAAAATACAGTTGTATTGACATGTATACTCTCAGAAGGAAAATGAGTGCAGAGTAATTGAAAGGTAGTGTTTCTGAAAAACAAACTGAGGGTTCTAGAGGGGAGGGGGGTGGGAGGATGGGTTAGCCTGGTGGTGGGTATTGAGGAGGGCACATTCTGCATGGAGCACTGGGTGTTATGCACAAACAATGAATCATGGAACACTTCATCTAAAACTAATGATGTAATGTATGGGGATTAACATAAGAATAAAAAAAAAAAAAGGTAGTGTTTCTGGTTAGTACTTTGTTTACTTTGAAAAATCACCATTAGGTCTGGAAGATTTTGGAAGTTACTTCAGCTTTTGGACAAGTCCCAGTGTAAGAAGTGGGGTTTCAGGTAGTAGCAAAAATACTTCTAGCCAGGTCCCTTAGCCAAACCTTTTTAATGATAGCTGCTATGTCAGAGGGCAATGCTGAACATTTGTTATACAGAGCTGCCTTCATTTTGATTTGTCTTGCTGCTGCTAAGCTCCTTAAAGGATGCTTAGTTGTTCTAAAAAGATGGGCAGAAGTACACATCAACAAAGGTTGAGAAGAGGCAGTTGGATCAAAATACAACACCGAGGGATTTAAAATTTTTTTTACCCTCTCAATGGCTAGTTGTGTTTTTCTGTAACTGATAGGTGGCTGCTTAGCATGTTTAATTTGAATGAAAATGTATTCACTATAGAAAAAGCAAATTAATAATTGAAATAAAACATTTTATATAATTGTGTTGATCCAGCAATTACCGTATTTTAACTAAGAGAGTGTGTCCAAATAGTCCATTTTGGATTTAGAAACTTGGTACTGGCTCCTGCTTAATAGACACTCTCATAGTACCTGGTACTTTAAATATTTTACTTAGCCATAGAAGTTTCAATGTTTAAACTTGAAATTTTTTCTAAAACTCTTGTTTTCCATAGTATTTTAGAAAGTCAAAAGGAATTGTAGTGCTAGGTAAGTGGTACTTAAATTTCTAGTATAGCAGTTCTGTTTTGTAAAATATTTGAAAAGAAAGGGGTAGTATGTACTGTGATATATTTGTTGTTTTCCCATAGGTTGGTCCTAACAATGTTCACGTGGCTCTTTCCCTGGTTGAATACAAACCAGAACTTCAGAAAGCGATGGAATTTGTCTTTGGAACAACGTTTGTTTGTAATAATATGGATAATGCAAAAAAAGTGGCCTTTGATAAAAGGATAATGACTAGAACTGTAACTCTAGGGGGTGATGTATTTGATCCTCATGGGACATTGAGTGGAGGTAGGTTGCTTTTTTGTTTGCAAGGAATAAAAATAGCTAATATTTGATTCATTCTATGCCAGGTGCTATATATATTTGCTTTTTTTTTTTCCCCCTCATTTATTCCTTACAACTATTCTATGAAGTTTTATTTTCCCACTTTTTTAGGGAATGAAATTGAAATTAGAAAAGTTTAGTAATGCATTCAATAGCAAATAGTGTTAGAGCTAGTATTTTAACTCAAAGAGTTGGATTTCAGAGCTAATGTTGAACTTCTACTAAATATTCTTTCCTCTGTGTGTTTATTGAGAACTTAGGATATGCCAGGAACCATACCATTAGTTCATTTAATGTTTCAATAGCTCTAAGAGATAGGTAAGATTGTAAAAAGGAGAAGCAGAAACAGAGTTATTAAGCATATCAGTTTACTAGTGACTTAAAAATGTAATATTGAAGTGCAAAGATTTATGGATTTGACTTTTTATTTATTTACTTTTAGGGTTGGTTGTGGTTTTTTTGGGCTTTACTTTTGGGCTTAAACCTAAATGATTAAAAAAAAAAAGTAAAAATAAATAACTAAAAAAATACACAAGATATGAGACAAACAGCAACAAAAAGAAAGCCTAGAAGACAAGATTAATACTCAGTACTAAATGTATTGAGTCAAAAGGAACTGGAACTTTAAACTCAAAATGGATGAAAGACCTAAATGTGAGACAGGAATCCATCAAAATCCTAGAGGAAAACACAGGCAGCAACCTCTTTGACCTCGGCCACAGCAACTTCTTTCAAGATACATCTCCAAAGGCAAGGGAAACAAAAGCAAAAATGAACTATTGGGACTTCATCAAGATAAAAAGCTTTTGCACAGTAAAGGAAAATGGTTGACAAAATTAAAAGGCAACCTATGGAATGGGAGAAGATATTTACAAATGTCTTATCAGATAAAGGGCTAGAATCCAAAATCTATAAAGAACTTATTAAATTCAACACCGAAAAAACAATCCAGTCAAGAAGTGGACAGAAGAAATGAACAGGTATTTCTCCAAAGAAGACATACAAATGGCCAGCAGACACATGAAAGAAAAAATGCTCAATGTCACTTGGCATCAGGGAAATACAAATCAAAAACTACAATGAGATACCACCTCACACCAGTCAGAATGGCTAAATTTAACAACTCCGGAGATAACAGGTGTTGCCGAGGATGTGGAAAAAGGGGAACCGTCTTATACTGTTGGTAGGAATGAGAACTGGTGCAGCCACTCTGGAAAACAGTATGGAGGTTCCTCAAAAAGTTCAAAATAGAGCTACCCTACCACCCAGCAATTGCACTACTGGGTATTTACCCCAAAGATACAAACATAGTGATCCGAAGGGGCACATGCACCCCAATGTTTATAGCCACAATGGCCATAATAGCCAAACTATGGAAAGAGCCCAGATGTCCATCTACAGATGAATGGATAAAGAAGATATGGTATAAAATACACATATATTTACATAATGGACTATTACTCAGCCATCAAAAAGAATGAAATCTTGCCATTTGCAATGACATGGATAGAACTAGAGGGTATTATGCTAAGTGAAATAAGTTCCGAGAAAGACAAAAATCATACGATTGCACTCATATGTGGAATTTAAGACAGCAATGAACATAAGGGAAGGGAAGGAAAAATGAGGAAAACAGGAAGGCAAACCATAAGAGACTCTTAACTCTAGGAAACAAACAGGGTTGCTGGAGGGAAGGTGGGGGCGATGGGGTAACTGGGTAATGGGGGCATTAAGGAGGGCACTTGATGGAATGAGCATTAGGTGTTATATGCAACTTGTGAATCACTAAATTCTACCTCTGAAACTAATAATACAGTATGTGTTAGTTAAATTGAATTTAAATAAGACTCAAACAAAAAAGTAAAAAGAATCATTATGCAATATTGATTGTATCAGTTTTTTCTTTGTAACATACAGTGATGTATTAATTTCAGGTGTACAATTTAGTGATTTGACAATTACATGCAATACCTAGTGCTCATCCCAACAAGTACACTCCTTAATCCCTGTAACCCATTTCACCCATCACCTTACCAGCCCTCCATCTGGTAACCATCAGTTTGTTCTCTATAGTTTAGAGTCTGTTTCTTGGCTTATCTCTCTTTTTCTTCTTTGTTTCTTAAATTCCACATATGAATGAAGTCATATGGTATTTCTCTGACTGACTTATTTCACTTAGCCTTATACTTCCTAGTTCTATCCATGTCTTTGCAAATGGCAAGATTTCCTTATTTCTTATAGCTGAATAATATTCCATGGGTGTGTGTGTGTGTGTGTGTGTGTGTGTGTACATACATACATACACACACACACATACACCACCTCTTCTTTAGCCATTCATCATTCGATGGACAGGTGGGCTGGTTCCATAATTTGGATATTGTAAATACTGCAGTAGACATAAGGTGCATGTATCCCTTTGAATTAGTGTTTTTGTATTTTTTGTGTAAATACCCAGTGGTGTGATTGATAGACCATAGGGTAGTTCCATTTTTAACCTTTTGAGGAACCTCCATACTGTTTTTCACAGTAGTTGCACTAGTTTGCGTTCCCACTGGCAGTGCAAAAGAGTTCCTGTTTTTTAACATCCTCTGCCACACTTGTCTCTTGTGTTTTTCATTTTAGCCATTCTGACAGATGGGAGGTGATACCTCATAGTTCTGATTTGCATTTCCTTGCAGAGTGATGAGCATCTTTTCATGTGTCTAATGGCCATCTATATTTCTTATTTGGAGAAATGCCTCTTCATGTCTTCTCATATTTTTTTTTTTAAAGATTTTATTTATTTATTTGAGACAGAATGAGAGAGAGAGAGAGAGCACATGAGAGTGGGGAGGGTCAGAGGGAGAAGCAGGCTCCCTGCCGAGCAGGGAGCCCGATGCGGGACTTGATCCAGGGACTCCAGGATCATGACCTGAGCCGAAGGCAGTCACTTAACCAACTGAACCACCCAGGCGCCCTGTCTTCTCATTTTTTAATTGGATTTTTTGGGTTTTGGGTGTTGAGTTTTATCAGTTTTTTATATATTTTGGATACTTATTAGATATGTCAGGTGCAAATATCGTCTCCCATTCTGTAGGCTGTCTTTTAGTATTGTTGATTGTTTCCTTTGCTGTGCGGAAGCTTTTTATTTTCATGTAGTCCCAAATGTTTATTTTTGCTTCTATTTCCCTTTCCTTGAGAGATGTGTCTAGAAAAATGTTGCCATGACCTATATCAGTGACATTACTGTCGGTATTGTCTTCCAGGAATTTTATGGTTTTAGGTCTTACAGTTCCGTCTATTCCATCTTGAGTTTATTTGTGTGTGTGGTATAGGAAAGTGGTCTACTTTTATTGCATGTAGCTGACCAGTTTCCCAACACCATTTGTTGAAGAGATATCTTTTTCCCATTGGATATCTTTCTTCCTTTGTCAAAGATTAATTGACTATATAATTGTGAATTTATTTCTAGGTTTTCTGTTCTGTTCCATTGATTTGTGTGTATGTTTTTGTGCCAGTACCATATTATTTTGAATACAGATTTTTAATATAACTTGAAGTCTGGAACTGTGATACCTCCAGATTTGCTTTTCTTTTTCAAGATTGCTTTGACTATTTGGGGTCTTTTGGGGTTCCATACAAATTTGAGGATTCTTCTAGTCTGTGAAAAACCCTGGTTGGTATTTTGAGAGGGATTGCATTAAATGTGTAGATTGCTTTGCGTAGTTTGGACATTTCAACAATATCTGTTCCATTCCATGAGCATGGAGTATCTTTTCTGTCACCTCTATTTCTTTCATCAGTTTTTTGTAGAGTTTGGAAATACAGGTGTTTCACCCCCTTGATTAAGTTTCTCTTTCGGGTGCTTCATTATTAGTATATAGAAGTACAACATTTATGCACATTGATTTTTTGTATCCTGAATCTTTACTGAATTCACTGATCAGTTCTAGGAGTTTTTTGGTGGAGTCTTTAGGGTTTTCTATATATTGTATAATGTCATTTGGAAATTGTGCAAGTTTTACTTCTTCCTTACCAATTTGGATGCCTTTTATTTCTTTTTTGTTGGCTGATTGCTCTGGCTAGGACTTCAGTACCATGTTGAATAGAAATGGTGAGAGTGGGCATCCTTGTCATGTTCCATACCTTCGAGTAAAAGCTCTGTTTTTCCCCATTGAGTAGAATGTGAGCTGTAGGTTTTTTGTGGATAGATGGCCATTATTATGTTGAGGTATGTTCCCTCTAAACCTACTTTTTTGAGGGCTTTTATTATGAATGGATGTTCTACTCTCTGGGATGCTTTTTCTGCATCTGTTGAAATGATCATATGGTTTTTGTCCTTTCTCTTGATGATGTGATGTATCACAATGATTAATTTGCGAATGTTGACCCACCCTTGCATCCTGGGAGTAAATCCCACTTGATTATGGTGAATGATTTTTTTTAAAATGTAGTTTTGGATTTGGTTTGCTAACATTTTGTTGAGGATTTTTGCATATATATTCATCAGAGATACTAGCCTATGGTTCTCTTTTTTTATGGTGTCTTTATTTGGTTTTGGTATAAGGGTAATGCTGGCCTCAGAAAAGGAATTTGGAAGGAATTTTCCTTTTTCTATTTTTTTTGGACTAGTTTGAGAAGAATAGGTATGTTAACTGTTCTTTAAATGTTTGGTAGAATTTGCGTGTGAAGCCATCTCGTCCTGGACTTCGGCTTTTTGGCAGTTTTTATATTACCGATTCAGTCTCCTTGCTGGTAATCACTCTATTCAAATTCTCTATTTCTTTCTGTTTCAGTTTTAGTAGTTTATGTTTCTAGTTTATCTATTTCTTCTAGGTTCTCCAATTCGTTGGCATATAGTTCTTCATAATATTTTCTTAGAGTTGTTTGTATTATCTGTGTGGTTGGTTGTTATTCTCTTTCATTTGTAATTTTATTTATTTGAGTCTTTCCTCTTGTTCTTTCATGAGCCTAACTGAAGATTTATCAGTTTTATCCATCTTTTTAAAGAATCAGCTCCTGGTTTCATTTATTCTGTTCTTTTAATTTCTATATCATTTATTCCTGCTCTAATCCTTATGATTCCCTTCCTTCTGCTGGTTTTGATTTTTGTTCTTTTTTTAGCTCCTTTGGGTATAAGGTTAGGTTATTTACTTGAAATTTTTCTTGCTTCTTGAGGTAGGACTGTATTGCTGTAACCTTCCCTATTGGAACTGCTTTTGCTGCATCTCAAAGTTTTTGGACTGTTGTGTTTTCATTTTTATTTGTTTCTGTGTATCTTTGGATTTCTTCTTTGATTTTTTTTTTTTGGTTGACCCATTCATTATTTAGTAGCATGTTTTTGTCCTCCATGTATTTGTGCTCTTTGTGGATTTTTTTCTTGTGGTTGATTTCTAGTTTCATAGTGTTGTGGTCTGAAAAGATGCATGGTACAACTTCAGTTCTTTTTGAATTTGTTGAGACTTCTTTTGTGGCCCAATATGTGATTTATTCTGGAGAATTTTCCATGTGTACCTGAATAGAATGTGTATTCTGCTATTTAGGATGGAATGTTCTGACTATATTTGTTAAACCCATTTGGTCCAGTGTGTCCTTCAAAGCCACTGTTTCCTTGTGGATTTTCTGATTGATCTATCCATTGATGTAAGTGGGGGTGTTAAAGTCCCCCTACTATTATTGTGTGGCTATTGATTAGTTCATTTATGTTATTAACTGTTTTATGTATTTGGGTACTCCCATGTTGAGTGTGTAAATATCTACAATTGTTATGTCTTTTTGTTGGATAGTCCCCTTTATTATTTTATGGTGTCTTTGTCTCTTGTTACAGTCTTTGTTTTAAAATCTATTTTGTCTGATATGTCTGTTCCAGCTTTCTTTTGACATCCGTTTGTATGATAAATGTTTCTCCATTCCTTCACTTTCAACTTCAGGTGTCTTTAGGTCTAAAATGTGTCTCTTATAGGCAGCATATAGATGGGTCTTTTTTTTTTTTTTAATGCATTCTGTCACCCTATTTTGATTGGAGCATTTAGTCCATTTACATTCAAAATAATTTTTGATAGGTGTGTACTTACTGTCATTTTGTTACTTGTTTCTGAAGTTTTTCTCATCCTTTCTCTTTCTTTCATGGTGTGCTGGTTTTCTTTAGTGCTATATTTGCATTCCTTTTACTCCTTTGCATTTCTTTTAGTCGTTTTTAATTTCTGGCTATCTTTTGATTTGTATATAATATCTTTTGAATATAGCAGTCTATATTAGGAAGCAGTTTGCTTAAGTTTGAACCCATTTTTACCATTCTCCTCCCCACATTTAGGTATTTGGATATTTTACATCATTGTGTTTTGTGAGTTCATTGACTGATTTCTTACAGAAATACTCATTTTTATTACTTTTGTGTTTCCTGCTTTCTTACTGTCACTTTGGTCTTTCCTTCCTAGTCAGTTCTCTTGCAGGTCTGGTTTAGTGGTCATGAACTGCTTTAATTTTTGTTTCTTTGGGAAACTTTCTTTCTCCTTTTATTCTGAGTTATAGCCTTGCTGGATAGAGTATTCTTGGCTGCATCTTTTTCTCATTCACTTTCAGTATATCATGCCACTCCCTTCTGGCCTTCAAAGATTTTGCTGAAAAATCTGCTGATAGCCTTATGTAGTTTCCCTGGTAGGTTACTGTCTTCTTTTGTTTTGCTCCTTTTTAAAATTTATCACTACATTTAGACATCTTAATTATAATATGTCTTCATGTGGATCTGCTTTTGTGGATTTTTGGGGGGGGTTCTTCATGTCTCCTGGGTCTGGTTATCTGTTTCCTTCCCCAGATTAGGGAAGTTTTCAGGTATGATTTCTTCAAACTTTCTACCCCCTTTTCTCTCTTATTCTTCTAGGATTCCTACAATATGAATATTATTACATTTAATGGAAGTCACTGAGTTCCCTAAGTCTATTCTATTTGCATAATTCTTTTTTCTCTCTCCTGTTAAGTTTATTTTCCATCCCTCTGTCTTCTACATCATTAATTTGTTTTTCTGCTTCTCCCAGCCTACTGTTTGTTGCATCATGGGTGTTTGTAATCTCATTTATTGCACTCTTCATCTCTTGATTGGTTCTTTTTTTATTTCTGCCTTAAGGGTCTCACTGATGTCTTCCACTTTTCTTTAAAGTGCAGTACCTTTATGATCATTACTTTAGATTCTCTTTCAGGGCACCTGGGTGGCTGCCTTCAGCTCAGGTCATGATCCCAGGGTCCTGGGATCAAGTCCCACATCGGGCTCCCTGCTCAGTGGGGAGTCTGCTTCTCCCTCTGCCCCTCCCCTCTGCCTGTGTACTCACGTGCTTGCTCTTTCTCTCGCAAAAATAAAATCTTTAAAATTAAATAAATAAATTCTCTTTCACTCATGTTACTTGTATTTGTTTTGCTTGGATCTGTGGCTGTGGCCTTTTCCTGTTCTTTGGGACAGATTCCTCTGTCTTCTCATTTTGTCTAAGTTTCTGCCTGTTTCTCTGTGTTAGGAAAGTCATCTCCTTTTCTTGATGGTAATGGCTTGATGGAGAAGAGGTCTCTGTAGTGCCTAGCAGTATAGTGTCCCCTATTCTCCAGGACCTGGTGTTTCCACGAGTGTCTGCAGTGTGTCCTGGCCTCTTTATCCTTCAGGCCAATTGTCTGCAGAGGCTCTCTTTGCCTATTGTGGGCAACACTGTTTAGTCCCTGGCCTGAATGTGGAGCATTTTTAACTAGGTGTGCTCTGGTCTGTTCGTGAAATGAGACCTGTTGCCAGTGGAACCGAAGCCCTGTAAAATTCCCAGGTCGGGAGACATGGTGTTGCCAGGGGTTTGCACTGGTCTTCTGGGGGTGGGAGCCTGCTATTCTGGGACTGAGGCAAGAGTGATTGGGAAGGGGGAAACCACCTGAGCATGGGAGATGGAGTTTGGTGTAAGGATGTTAGGTAGCAAGTGTCTGCTGGGTTGGTTCTCACATGTGGCCCTATATTTATACTGAGAGGTGGGAGAGGGAAATGATGCCTACTCGTTCCTTTGTTCTAGGAGGGGTCTCTCTGTGAACGCTGCCTCTCTGGGACATG
Organism: Neomonachus schauinslandi; assembly: GCF_002201575.2. Taxonomy (NCBI): domain Eukaryota; kingdom Metazoa; phylum Chordata; class Mammalia; order Carnivora; family Phocidae; genus Neomonachus; species Neomonachus schauinslandi. The sequence continues at coordinate 65,855,010 of NC_058415.1, forward strand.
CTTCCAGATGAGCTCACAACCTCCCCACTGTGTGCCCCAGGTGCTCTGCAAAAAGCTGTTACCATGCTGTTTGCTGGTGGGCTGTTTGCCCTACTCTGTCCAAAGAACAATACCTTTGGGGCTCTCCCAGACCCAAGCACACTGACCTTTAAAATTGTAGGTTCTAAGCTCTGTCGGTTGCCAAAACTCAGGAAATTTGGCCCCTCTCACTTTCGAAGCTAGTCGTTAGGGGATCTGTCTTCCCTGTGTGGCCTCCCCTGTGTGCTAGTTCAGCATTAACTCCCACCCCATCACGGCAGCCGTTTCTCTCCCAAACCACGTCTCCACACTTCCTACCTTCTTTGATGTGGTCTCTTTTCTGCCTTTACTTGTGGAGTTTGTTCTGCCAGTCTTCAGGTAGATTTCTGGGGCATTTTGGATGATTTCATAGTTATCTAGTTCTATTCATGGTGTGAGGTGACCCTAGGGTCCTTCTATTCTGCTTCCATCTTCCCCGCAAATCTCGGAGGTAAGTTTTATATTATTTTGTCCTCAGAATTCTGTGTGGTAAATAGGATGGGACTCTTTTGTTTTTTAAAATAGGAAATTGTGGTTTTGGAATGACTTAATCCAGAGTTTTATTTCTAACTTAAGGATTGGGTTTTCTTTTGATTACCTACCGTGTCACAGCTATTTAATTAAATACTGAGAAATTTTGAAGTATTTTAGCCCTCAAGGAGCTCATAGTGTAGTAATCAGTCCTGTTGCTTTTTTTAATTTTTCTCAAGTAAGTCTGTTCCTGTTTTTTTTGGGTTGTTTTGTTTTGTTTTGTTTTTTTCTCTTGCATTTTGCCCTATTAGGATATTCTAGTCACTGGAAAATTTTTTTTAATTCAGTACATTTTTACCCTTGTTCAGGAAACGCTAAGTTCTAATTTGAGTATATGCCACTGCATCTGTGAAAAGTAAAACGAAAGAATTAAATCTGCCCTTGAGAATGAAATAATGATCATATTCTTCTTATTCTAATATTTGCCACATTGAGTTTCCAGATCTATGTTGAGTGATCGAGTAGCTAACAAACACTGAATAGTACTTCCTGTGTACCAGGCAACATTCTAAGACTGTGCCATTCAGTACAGCAGCCAAATGTGGCTCTTTACATTTAATTAAGATAATTAAAGTTAAATAAAATAATTTACTCGATTGTCCTAGTCACATTTCAAGGACTCTGTGACCACAAATAGTTAATGGGTAACTGCGCAATGCAGATACACAACATTTTTATCATTTTATGAAGACCTATTCTCAGGGCTTTAAATAATGAACTCTTTTCATCCTTATAGCAACAATGTGGCAGGTGTATTACTATCATCTGCAGTATACAGTTGTAGAAACTAACTCACAGGGTGGTTAAATAACTTGCGGGTAAGTGGCAAAGCCCAGGATTTGAATTCAGGTTATCTGTTTTCCCAGTTTGTGCTTTTAACAAAGCCAAGTATAATGCCTGTTGAGGTATCAAGTGACTTAATTTCTTTCTAGGCCAAGAAAACAATAGCCAGCGAAATGAATTCCAGTATATACAATAAGAGGATTAATATCTGTAATTGGAAGATAAAGAGAGATCAAATATTTTTAAATGTGTAAAATAGAAGAAACTTTTTAGATTTCATTGATTTGGATGTTCTTGAAGTTCCTACTTCAGGGATGGCAAATATCTATGCCTGTATCATATTACCAAAGTGCTCGTAATAGCATTGCTAATTGACCTTTGCATTCTCCCATCAAACCTAGAGTTTTCTTGCCAACATAACATAACTTGTCAGATAATTATAGTTGCTTGTAAAGTGAAACCAATTTCCTCTGCTTCCTCTGCTATATCAAAGTTTAGGCCAGATTATGATGCAGTAAAAAATAGCCCCCAAATCTCAGTGGCTTAAAATAGTACCATAATTATGCTACTTTACCTGTAGGTCATTTTTCTCTCTGTTCTGTGTTATTCTCATTCTGGAACCCAGGCTAAAGGAAAAATAGCCCCTACTTTGAACATGCTTTTCTCAGGGGAGAGGGAAAACAAATGGTGAATTATGTGCTCCCTTTTAAAGCTTACTTTCAAAAGAGGCACATTTTCCATTTCATTGGCCAGAGAAAACTACATGGCTAAGCTGATATTAGAGAGGAAAATGGCCCTGAGAGGGATGGGCCCAGTAAGAAGGGGCAGTGATTATTTTGAATAAAAAATCCACCACATCTGCTTAGAAGTATTTTCTTATCAAGTATATATGCCCTAAGATTCTAATGATAAAATGAATTCTATATCTTTATAAGCTTACTATAAAAGATTTGCCATTGAATCTTTTCAAGTATAAGTCTTAGAAAGTTTTTGTCTACTAAGTATGTTGTAACTTAATGTCTAAGGCCTGTTAAAATTTGTTTCTATCAGGTGCTCGATCCCAGGCAGCTTCTATTTTAACCAAGTTTCAAGAACTCAAAGATGTTCAAGATGAGCTGAGAATCAAGGAGAATAAGCTACAGACTCTAGACGAGGAATTAGCAGGTCTTAAAAACACAGCTGAAAAGTAAGACTTCTGTCAGATTAAATTATATATTAAAGTTTCTTTCTGGTCAAAGACTTGCATGGTAGAAAATGAAAGAATTTTATCTAAAGAAATATAACTTTTGCCTTTTTTCATAATATCCTTGGTTTTATTTGAATAAATTGTGAGTTGATAACTTACATATCAGTTATTTTTTCTGATAAAAATAATGTCTTTGTTATAAGAAAATAGGGAAAGCTAATTAAACAAAAGGAAGAAAACATCAGCCAGATATTTTTCTTTCCCTGTTGAGATATACTGTTAACATTCTACTGGGATTGATGGGGAAATCCATAGATACTCTGGAGGTTGATACCAGAGGATACTGGAGTCCTTGATTTGAAATGATAAACAGTATAGCATCAATCACATGTCAACATTAAGTTTAGCAGCTTGTTGCTGTCTGATAGATAATAAAGATCACTGGGTTTCCCACTGAGGAAGTAAACAAGTTCATGTAGAAAGTCACTGTAAAGTGTTTCCTTAACAATGTTTCTTCTGTGTAGGTGTGGATATGGGTATGCATGTGTGCTTTTCAACATTACTTCTGTTTGTGTATGATATAGGTAGATACATATTTTTATTTTTTTGAAATTGGGATCATGCTATTTAATGTAACCTCTTTTTGTCAATTAATGTTATTTACTACTAAGTGTCTCCTATGTCCCAAGTACTCTTTTAGGAGCGGGAATATAGCAGTGAACCAAACAGATAAATCTCTTCCTTCTTGTTTTCATATATATAGCTGGGAAAACACAATAAAAAAAAGTTAAATTGGTAAAACATATTAGATAATACTAAGTTCTAAGAGGAAAAATGCCACAAACTTAAAAAGTACATTATTTGAAACTTTCTGATTTTTTTTCCAGTCTCTCTGAAGATGACAAATGGGAACAGAGTTAAAATTAAAATCACTTTATTTGGAATTTGCAATACTGAATAAAGGTTAAAATATGTATGTAGATAAACTTTAATATATATATATTTGTAAATTTTTAGCTTTCATTTTCTGAATTATGAAAGCTTAGAATGGTGCCAAAACTTTTTTGGAATACTATACATATGGAAAAGATGGTCATAATCGTTCTAAGATAGAAATTGTATCAAAATGCCCACTTTCAAACATACATATGTAAAGCCTGATTTTACCTTCATTAACATAAATTACCAAAAAGTGAATGAACTTTTCTCGGAAAAAGATGGGAAGAAGATTTCTGAGATCTGTGGAAGCTTTGGCAAGGCAATGAGTTTGTAGTTGCATTTGGCTTCCTGTTAAATGATCCAATACTACTGAATAAAGTTATTTTACAGAATTGTCTTGTGGACTGATAGTGGCATTGAGGTCAAGGAAAGGAAATAGATTGTTAAAAATATGAGAGTAGAGGGCCCCTGGGTGGCTCAGTCAGTTAAGCATCCAACTCTTCATTTCAGCTCAGGTCTTGATCTCAGTGTCGTGAGTTCAAGCCCTGTGTTAGGCTCCATGCAAGGTGCATGGAGCCTGCTTAAAAAATATGAGCGTGGAAAGGTCCTAAAGCCATTCTTTCACAGACTATATTATGAAAAAAGTTTCTAACTTTTTTCAAATTTCTGCATTCCACATTTTTAAACGAATTGAGAAATGGCTTGAAAATTATGGTTTTAATTGCTGTCAAGCATTCTCAGGCAAGAATACTCAAGGGAATATTTATGTTTTATAAGTTGCTTCCTTCCTTTTTCCTCAGACCTCATGAATTTCTAGTGCCGAGCTTCCTTGTGAATTTATTACAGCTTGAAATTTCACTGCAGCTGAATTAGCTAAATAACTTCCAAAGAAAGAATATTCAGCAGCTAGAAATGGGCTAGAATTACAGGATTTGCAAGAAGAGCACACTGTAATGTTTAAGTTCAGTACTGTGCCTTTTATTTTTTTATTTTTTTTGTTTTTGCGAGAGAGAGAGAGAGAGAGCATCAGCAGGGGAGAGCAGCAGAGGGAGAGGGAGAAGCAGGCTCCCCACCGAGCAGGGAGCCTGATGCGGGACTCGATCCCAGGACCCTGAGATCATGACCTGAGCTGAAGGCAGACGCTTAACCGATTGAGCCACCCAGGCGCCCCAGTACTGTGCCTTTTTAAACTATCGGTCTCATTACAAAATGTAGGGAACTTTAATATTTGAAAATGGGAATTGATAACCAGATTTTTGAAATTTTGTGTGGTGGTTACATTTTAATGTGTTTTTGTGGTGGGGAGCTATTGTGGAGTTTTTCTTCTTGGTAAGGATCAGTAGGAGAGACCATTTTTAAGGGAACCTATTTATTCCAAGGTTATTTTATATTGTGAGATTACTTTAGCTAAGAGCCTACAGTTTAAATGCATATCTCAAATATCAGAAAAGTTGTGATCATTTATTGTAAATTTCTTTTTCTAAGGTATCGCCAACTAAAACAGCAATGGGAGATGAAAACTGAGGAGGCAGATTTATTGCAAACCAAGCTTCAGCAAAGCTCATATCATAAGCAACAAGAAGAATTAGATGCTCTTAAAAAAATCATTGGTAGGTTAAACATAGAATGTTTTTGTCTTATTTCTACTGATAACCTTACTTTAGACATTTTAGATCTCCTCTTTATTATATATTTATTTGAAGTAATCACTCTAAATATTTTTATTAGATATTATTATTATTATATTGCCAAGTTCTGCCCATTTGCAGCAGTATACATTTCCACCAGTGGCATATGAAAGTTCTCATTTTTCCAAATCCTTTCTTTTCTGGAAAGACTAAAATATCTCCAAATCTGATTGTCCTGAAGAGATAGCATATTAGTATTTTAACTTGCAGATCCTTGATTTGCTGGTGAAGCTTAGGATCTATATATGTTCCTTGGACCTTTTGGTTTCTACTTCTATTTTCTGAATTTTCTATTTCTTTTCCCCATTTTTCTTTTGAGTTGTTTATGGTTTGTTTCTATTCTCATACTTGAGTGCTGATTTCTTGTAGATTATCTGCATTACGAATATCTTTTGGTTTATGTGCTTGTCTTTTAACTTTGTTTATAGTATTTTTATTAAACAGAAATTTTTAATGTTTGACATGATTCAATTTATAGCCGCCTCTACCCCTAATTTTAAGAACTTGTCTAACACTTAATTAGAATTTAATTGTATATGGTAGTTTTAGTTTTTCTCATTCTTTAGGACAATATTCCCACTAATATATTTTCTTCCCTTTTTATAAAAGTAATTTACCCATTTTGTTCACCCCCCCACCTCTGCCAACCATTAATCTGTTCTCTGTATGCATTAGCTAAGATTTTTTTAAATTGGTTAAAATAAGATGCCACATGTAAGTGATATTGTATCATATTTCTCTTTCTCTTTTTTAACTTAGCATAATGCCTTCAAGGTTCATCCATGTTGTTGCAAATGGCAAGGTTTTCTTTTTTTGGCTGAATAATATTCCATTGTATATACACATACATTTTCTTTATCTGTTCATCCATGGGTGGATGCTTAGGTTGTTTCCATATCTTGGTTGTTATAAATAATGCTGCAGTGAACATAGGGGTGCATATATATTTTTTTGAGTGTTTTTGTTTTCTTCAAATACCCAGAAGTGGAACTTTTATTTAGATCATATCTATTTTTTAATTATTTGAGGAACCTCTGTACTGTTTTTCATAGTTGCTGCACCAATTTGCATTCCTACCAACAGTGTGTGAGGGTTCCTTTTTCTCCACGTCATCTCCAGCACTTGTTTTTTTTTTTTTTTTGATAATAGCCCTTGTAACAGGTGTGAGATGGTACCTCCTTGTAGTTTTAAGATTTGCATTTCCCTGATGCTTAGTGATGTTGAGCATCTTTTCATGTAACTATTGACTGTGTGTCTTCTGTAGAAAAGTGTGTATTCAGATACTTTACCCATTTTTTAATTAGACTGGCTTTTTCTTTTGAGTTGTATGGGTTCTTTATGTATTTGGGGTATTAACCCCTTATTGATAAATGATGTGCAGATATTTTCTCTCATTCGTTAGGTTGCCTTTTGTTGATGGGTTTTTTTGCTCTAGCTTTTTAGTTTGATATTGTCCACTTATCTTTGCTTTTGCTGCGTTTGCTTTTAGTGTGAAATCCAAAAAAATCACTGCTGAGACCAGTGCCAAGGTGGTTTTCACTCATGTTTTCTTCTAGGAGTTTTATAGTTTTAGGTCTTACATTTAAGTCTTTAATCTATTTTGAGTGAAGTTTTATGTGTAGTATAAGGTAGTGGTCCAGTTTCATTCGTTTGCATGTGGCTGTCCAATTTTCCTAGCACCATTTATTGAAGAAACTGTCCCTTCATTGCATGTTCTTGGCTCCTTTGCCATAAATTAATTGACCATACATGCATGGGTTTATTCCTGGGCTCGTTTTGTTCCATTGATCAATGTGTCTGTTTTTAATGCCAATTCCATACTGTTTGATTACTAAAGCTTTGTATTATAGTTGAAATCAGGGAGTATGATGCCTCCACCTTTGTTGTTCTTAAGATAGCTTTGGCTACTCAGGATCTTTTATGGTTCCCTACAGATTTTAGGATTGTTTTATTTCTGAAAAAATGCCATTACAATTTTGATAGGGATTTCAACAAATCTGCAGATTGCTTTGGGTAGTCTGAACATTTTAACAGTATTCTCCCAATCCATGAGTACAGTAGATCTTTCCATTTATTTGTGCCTTCTTCAGTTTCTTTTATCAGTGCTTTAGTTTTCTGTGTACACAACTTTCTACTTCCTTGGTAAATTTATTCCTTCGTATTTTGTTCTTTTTGATGCAATTATAAATAGGATTGTTTTTTTTAATTTCTCTGACAGTTCATTATTAGTATATAGAAATGCAACAGATTTTTGTACATTGGTGTTGTATCTTGCAACTTTACTGAATTTGTTTATTAGTTCTGACAGTTTTTTAGTGGAGTCTTTAGATTTTCTGTATATAATATGTCATGTGCAAATAGAGATAGTTTAACTCCTTTCTAATTTGGATGCCTTTGCTTGTTTCTTTCTTTCGCCTCATTGCTCTGATTAGGACTTCCAGTACTATGTTGAGTAAAAGTGGCAAGAGTCCTCCTTGTCTTGTTTCTGATCTTAGAGGAAAAACTCAGCCTCTCAGTATTGAGTACGATGTTAGCTGTGGGCTTGTCTTGCATGGCCTTTTTTATGTTGAGATACATTTCTTTATATCCACTTCGTTGAGTTTTACCATAAATGGATGTTGAAATTGGTCTAATGTTTTTCTGCATCTATTGAAAACATGCTCTTTATCCTTCATTTGGTTAATTTGGTATAGCATATTGATTGCAGATGTTAAACCAGCCTTGCATCCTTGGAATAAATCCCACTTGATCACGGTGTATCATCCTTTTAATGTATCGTTTAATTCAGTGTGCTAATATTTGCTGAAGATTTTTGTGTCTGGGTTCATCAGGGTTATTAGGCTATAATTTTTTTTTCCTCTGGTGTCCTTGTCTGGTTTTGATATCAGGGTAATGCTGGCCTTATGAGTTTCGAAGTGTGCCCTCCTCTTCTGTTTTTTGAAAGACTTCAAGATAGGTATTAAATCTTTGAATGTTTGGTAGAATTCACCAGTAAAGCCATCTGGTACTGGGCTTTTGTTTGTTAAGAGGTTTTTGATTACTGATTCAATGTCCTTACCAATTACTAATTGGTCTGTTCAGATTTTGTTTCTCATGATTCAGTCTTTGTAGGTTGTAGGTTTCTAGGAATTTATCTCTTTCTTCTAGGTTGTCCTATTTCTTGGTATATAATTGTTCATAGTAGTCTCTTGGGATCCTTTGTATTTCTGTGGTATCAGTTGTAATGTCTTCCTTGTTTTTCTGATTTTATCTGAGCCCTTTCTTAGGCTAGCTTAAAGTGTGTCGATTCCTTCTTTCTTAGAACTAGCTTTTACTTTCATGGATCTTTTCTATTATTTTTTGGTCTCTTTCATTTTACCTTTGCTCTGATCTTTATTTCATCCCTTCTACTAACCTGGGCTTTGTTTTTTGTTTTTTAGTTCCTTTACATGTAAGTTAGATTGTTAGAGATTTTTCTTGTTTCTTAATGTAGGCAGTTGTTATAAACTTTACTCTTAGAACTGCTTTTGCTGCATCCCATTAAGTTTTGGTATGTTGTATTTCCATTTTCATTTGTCTTAAGGTATTTTTTAAAAATTTTCTTTGATTTCTTATAGTGATATTATGCACTGAAAAGTAGTATAGGACATTGTGTAGTCATGGTCTCCAGGGTTATATTTGTATCTACATTCTAAAACAGTGTATGGCAGTTGTAACAGTAATGTGCTCATTTTATCTTGGTTTTATTTTTTTCTTTGTAAATTAGAGATATTTCTCCTATGCTTCATCCTAGAAAAGTTTTCTCAGTGTTTCTCTACTTTAAGAAAAGGCATAAATGAGCAAAGAATACAATATAAGCTTATTTATGAAATTAACTGTAAGCCTTTGGCAATTAAGTAAGGGGAAAATACCATAGTTATACTGTCGATTCTGGTTTAAGAAGCGTACTAAAGGTATTAAAAAGATGATCTGTGATCTTTTAAGTAAGTTGCAGGTAAAGTTTATTATGTTCCTCAAGTTCATATGCTTGGAAATACTTTCTTCATAGATCTTTAGATGATTCAAGTATGGCTCTTAGGTAGGATCTGTGTTTCAACATAACATTTCTAGAATAAGGTTGGAACAGTTAATTTTTTTAAATTTTAGCCTCCAATTTTTCAGACCATTTCTTCTATTAAAAGATGCATTTATAAGGCATTAATAAACCATTACCTGTAACTACTAATAGTTGGAGGATCTCATTAAGCCACATTTGCCTACTTTATGATGCAGAGGAAAGTGAGGAGACCTTAAAAAATACCAAAGAAATTCAGAAAAAAGCAGAAGAAAAATATGAAGTATTGGAGAATAAAATGAAAAATGCAGAGGCTGAAAGGGAGCAAGAACTGAAGGATGCTCAGGAAAAACTGGATTTTGCCAAAACGAAAGCAGATGCTTCTAGTAAGAAAATGAAAGAAAAACAACAGGTAATAACCTTTCTTGAAGTGGAACCAATCTTCTATTGTCAATATAGAGCTGAAGGTGGCCTTACTCATCAGTATTCATAACATCTAAAAGCACACTATGGTTCTTTAGGAAATAAAGTATTCATCTTCTAAGTCATTTTGCTGAAAACCTTGTAATGGATGTCATAAGGATGGGTTGCAATGTCTTGCTAATTTTCGAGAAAGAGCAAAATTGCCTTTTTGTAAATGCTTCACTTAAGAGTAGACCAAAGCTTGTATCCTGTAGTAGAGCTATGTCCTATCGGCTTGAGTGGTGACATTTCTATTAGGTGATCATCTATGTGAATGGATACTGTGAAAGATAGATACAAGACAAAGCATGTTACTTTACAAAGTGCCATTCAGTTGTAGACTGGTGGTGATAACTGTTTTTATCTTCTGGATAGTGCCAAAGCTGAAATTTGAACCTAGCCTTTTCTGTCTCCAAAGGCTGTGCTCTGAATCGCTTTTCTAGATGATTTTATTTAAATCTATTTTTCTTCATATTCTGTCACTAAATACCTGCACAGAGTATTTTCTAACGAACTAAAGAGTATAATGGGAAAGAAGAAAATTGAGAAACTATTTTTTTTTACATTGAATAATTGTTTTAAAAAAGGCTTTTCCTCTGCTAATTTATCTCTTATGTAGAATTCTATATTTTTCTCTGTAGGAATAAAAGGATAAAGGAAATAGTTTATGCTAAATTCTTTGAACCTGTAAAAACTACATACGTTTGTCATTTTTTTTTTAAGCGTAGGAAAATAAATTTCCTTTCTCCTTTCTTCAGGGGAAACAGCTTACATGTGTTTTGGTAGTTGAATAACTACGATGTGGGTCTTACCTGAATGAGAATCTTACAAAGTTTGTTGATATGTATGTATTCATTTTTCAGTAATTAATAGCCTGTTGAATGTGTAGATAATGATTTCTTATAGGAAGTTGAAGCTATCACTCTGGAGCTGGAAGAGCTCAAGAGAGAGCACGCATCCTATAAGCAACAGCTTGAAGCTGTAAATGAAGCTATCAAATCCTATGAAGTACAGATTGAAGTAATGGCAGCTGAGGTGGCTAAAAATAAGGTAATGTTTACTTACCATATTGGAGAAATAGCAAATGTTAATCACTTACAAAATGTTGGCTTGAAGATGTTTGACTTTAGAGGTCTCAATCTCTTCATTCTTGTGTTGATGAGAGGCAAAAACAGTGATTACTGATCCAGAAAGAGTCCTGAAATAATACTAATTGTTTTAGTCTGGCTCTACTCTGAAGACAAAAAATACACAGTAATTCGAACAGGATAAGTTTAAAAAACTGACTGCAATAGGAGTTTGGAATGATGTGTGCTGGGTCACTAAAGAGTAAAGAGAATGTTCAATGATATAGGAGCAGCAGATATGGGGAGTGGGGCTGAGGAAGTTCACCCATGGAAGGAACAAATCTGGCAAAGAGCCTCATTGCACTTTGTAGGGCTGCAAACCTGATCTAGTTGGAGAAGACATAACTGTGGCCCCCTGGTGGTGAAGTTTGAAATGCCACATGGGATGCCAGGGGCATTGGCCATGTGAACATGCTGCGAAGCCCCGCTCTCCTCTCCCTCCCCCCCGCCCTGCCCCCCCGCTTGATGTTGGGACAGCCATGCAAGCTGCTAGCCCTGGCACATGACAAACTTGCTTTTGAGAAAAGCATGCCAGAACTGGGATGTAAAACCTCTTTCTACAGTTTCCCTACAGCATCCTTTACTGGTGAGGCTGACTATAGTTGCTGCTGGTGGGGGAGAAATGTTCTGATATCAGAAGCGGGGAAGTAAAGGATTTAGGGCTGAGGGGATTTCCCATGTTAGACATTCTGTCACCTGCAAATTCATATTGTGGTATGTCTTTATTAGAGATTGTCCCTCCTGAATATTGGCTACTCTCTTGTCCCTTTCTTTGATTTTGACTTTGAATTGTTTCATACTGAGGTATAATTGATATGTATTAGTTTCAAGAGTACTACAGCATAATGATTTATTTGTATATATTGCAAAATGACCACCCCAGTGAGTCTAGTTAAGATCTGTCACCACACAGTTATAATTTTTTTTTCTTGTGATCAGAACTGTTACAATCTTTCTCAGCAACTTTTAAATATACAGTACCGTATCATGATAGTCACCATGCTGTTAAAGTTTTCTGTCATGTTGCTATTGATACTATCGGTAAATATCCTTCATTTTCATTGTAACTGAATGTAGATAGCTTTTGAAAAGAGAGTTGCGTTCATTTGACGTTTATTGTGGTGTTTTTGCCTTACTTGTGTCGTCTACTTCTACATTTTCTTTTATGTTTTTCCTTTGAAATGATTATTTTAATGTTATAGTATGTGGTATTTTGGAAAGTAGGTCTTTCCTCTTGATCCTCCTCTTGGCTAAATTCAAGTTCTTTTGTTTGTAGCACATTGTCATATCACTAGAATAACAGTTTTTACTCTTTTTTTGAAATTAAGAGATCAAAATGCTTCTCAACTTTGTGTTTTGTGTTGCTGATTAAATTTTCTAGTTTCTGTTCAGTTTCTATTTTGCCTCCAAAGTACATTTTCGTTTTTTAAAACTATCTTTAGTTTTTTTTCTGATTTGTTGTCTTAATCTCATATTTTTCATGTAGCATTTAAAAATTAGATACGTGTTTCCAAAATAAATGTGAAAATAGTTAGGTACTCCTTTCTCTAAATAAAGTCAAAGTGAGAACATGTACCTATTTCCATTTCTCTTTATGGAAAAGTATAAAATGGATCACTTAGTTTTTAAAGGTTGTTCTTTCAGGCTCTGCATTCTAAATTGTTTCCTTTCCTTGATGAGAGTATCAAAGGACACTCCCAGGAGGCTAAGAAAAGAAACTGCCTATAACTAATTAGACAAAATGAAAATTTCATTTCTGCTCAACCTTAGTGACAGATTTCTATTATAAAAAAGATGAAAATAGTCAAAACTATTTTTTTTAAGGATTTTATTATTTGAGAGAGAGAAGCACAAGCAGGGGTAGCTACAGTGGGAGAGGGAGAAGCAGGCTCCCCACAGAGCAGGGAACCCAATGCAGGGCTCCATCCCAGGACACTGGGATTATGACCTGAGCCAAAGGCAGACAGTCAACCTACTGAGCCACCCAGGTGCCCCTGCAATGCAATTTTTAACCTGTAGCCCTGAGAGAATCTTCATAAACATGTTTTTTTTTTTTTTTTACATATGGTGTTTGTTAGTTAATAAACCTGTGTCTGTTATTTTTCCCTTTGGTTAATATCACCAGAGTATTTTTCACTTGCTTTTCTTGTTCTTCAAAGGTTTCAAAAAGCTAAAATATCTTTAGGTCTTTATATGAATGCCATGATTTATTTTCCTTCCTCAAAAGACCCTCTAATGACACAGTTTAAACATTACAAGGAATTTAAAGCACTTTGAGAACATTCAATAACCTAACCATAACATTAAGTATTCTTTGTTGCTCAAAATGATAATTTCCTAATGAGCATGCCTAAAATACTGCTAGATTTTTTATTTGTGCTTTTCATCATGAAGAACTGTTCTTCCTCAGATGCTTGTAGCAAGTTGTCTTACTTAGGTTTTCCCCCTACCTAAATATGAGTTGAACTAGGTTTTTTTTTGGTTTAGATATTTTTGTGATTTCTTTTAAGATCTAAGATGAAGCAAAGGGGTTTGCGGGGCAGGGGATTAGTGATAGACTGAACTGCAGTTATAATTACCACTTTGGAGATTGAGTAGCTTCAGCCTCAGGAAGTAGGGGAAAATAAAAATCAAAGCAAGAAAGTTTTTCTTTGTGCCACAGATCTATTTATTCAGAAAGTTTCTCTCTTATTTTTCTGTTTTGACCCTTGTGCTAGAACCAAACATTATGACCTTCCATTGTCACTGGTAAATATGGCTTATAACTATAGAAGGGAAAAGGAGAAAGCCCCAGCCCACATTCTACCCCTCCTGGTAAATGATATTTGGGGATCTGTCATATTATCTTCTTGTTAAGTACCAAAAAATGCCACTTTTCTGAGACCTCAAAAGTCAGATTCCTATAGTCTCTCCTCCCCTCTGCAAGTTGATCCCAACTAAGCTGTATCCAGCAGAAACTTTGTTGCTTCCAGCATGAACACTGCAACGCATCTTATTTCTAGTGGTAAAACAAGTTTTCTCCTGTATGTAAATTAGCCATTTTAATGGGGATATGAAATGTAGAGGGTTAGGTGACCATTTGCCTGTAATCACATTCCCGTCTTGCCCTAAAGTTTGTTAGATCTTTTAATAAACTAAAAATAGGTCCATATTACCTTGCTATATGTTGTCTTTGAATTATGTTTCAGGAGTCTGTAAATAAAGCCCAAGAAGAGGTGACCAAGCAAAAAGAAGTGATAACAGCCCAAGACAACGTAATTAAAGCTAAATATGGCGAAGTAGCAACACATAAGGAACAAAACAATGATTCTCAGCTTAAAATTAAGGAACTGGACCACAACATCAGCAAACATAAACGGGAAGCTGAAGATGCTGCTGCAAAGGCACGTTTGTGTTGTTTATTTTTACCCGTAATCAGATTTTTACTTCTAAGTTGTTGAAATATTCTGGTAAACTGCTCAATGAAGAATTCAATAAAATGGCAGAACTGTGTAACATAATTTTGAGGCTTACAGCTATTTTAACGGCTTCTCATCAATGTTCATTTTCACCAAATGGCATAAATGTTTTGTTTCTAAATTTCAGGTATTCCTATCTCCAAGATGTTTTACTGAATAGTGGTCTCCCATGGAACTGACCATTTTTTAATACCCAAATATTCATAGAACTATTAATATATTAATAGTAATAGTATATATTATTTCAAAATGAATTAAAAACTCAGAGAAATATATATACAGGCACCTTCTAAAATAAGGACTTAATTGGCTTCCGGATGTCCTTGTGAGGATCTGTACAGTCAATTTTGCAGCCTCATCTGAAATCTGATTTTTTTTTTTTAAGGATTTTATTTATTTGAGAGAGAGAGATACAGTGAGAGAGGGAACACAAGCAGGGGGAGTGGGAGAGGGAGAAGCAGGCTTCCCGCTGAGCAGGAAGCCTGATGTGGGGTTTGATCCCAGGACCGTGGGATCATGACCTGAGCCAAAGGCAGACGTTTAATAACTGAGCCACCCAGGCGCCCCTGAAATCTGATGTTTTGCTAAGCAGCTATCTTTTTGAGGTTATCTCAGTTTTTGGTCACTCTTAAAAAGTTTCTTCCTTCTATGTATCACAGTGTCTTAAGTACTTTAAAAAGAATACATGCTTTTGCAGAAATTCATTGCTTGGTTAAGAGGCTGTACCCATGAAGTCTTAGTAATTCACCCATCATGTTTTCTGATGAGTGTGTAACAGTTTGGTGCCTTTTAAATCTTCTTTAACACCTTAAAAGTAGAAGAGATTTAACTTCAAAAAAGTCAGAACATACAAAACAGTCACCCTACCCTCTGAAAGAGCCAAGTGTGCCTGTTCAGGTTCGTTCCTTAATTTAAAAAATACAAATATTTTCATAGCCACATCATTAATATCCTAATATTTTATTGTCGATTTCCCATTAGGCTGGTAGCCTAATATTAGTGGATTCACTGAAATATTACCAATGTTAATATTGTTAATAGTTTTTTGTAATTGAAAATGCCAGTAGTGGTGATTGCTGGGGGATTTTATTTACAGTTAAGGAAGTGAAAAGGAGACTCACAAGTGGAACTGCTAAAAAGTCAAGGATTCTTTGAAGTATATAATTTATCAAATATTTATTGCATACGAAGTAGTATCAGATAGTAGCCAGGCCCTGAAGATAAGGATAAGCAACATGTACCCAGAATGCCTTCATAGAGCTTATGGATCAGCAGGGAAGGCAGACTGGAAAGGATCCTCTTTGGAGCCTGGAGGTGAGACAGTACCCATGGAATTAATAAGGACAAACCAATGGACAAGGATTCGATTCTACCAGTCAGAACCAACCTTAAACAATTTTACTAGAAGAAAGTCTTCCTTAAGCACTATAATTTTAAATTATAGTTAAAAGGGAGCGGCTAAGGGAATGGAGTCAACGTTTAGGGAGTTTTTTATTTATCTAATAATTCTCCTCAGAATTGTCAGTCAGGATTAGGCTTCCATAAATTTACCAAATCTATGACTTAAGTATTCCTATAAGAATTTTAACTTTCACAAGTTGTTTTTGAAGCAATTGATTGAGTTTGACTTATATTTCATTCTAACGGAGGTGTTTTACATATACTTTGTATAAATTTGAGCTGGCTGGCTATTCTTTCAGTGCTTAAGTAATGGGAAGATCTTTTTTTTGAGCCTATCCTCCAGGTAAAAATATTCATACTTAGTGTAGGTTTACTGTTCACAGTGAACCTCATTTTTACAAATGAGTCATTGATTTAAAATTACTAAATATTTAAGAAACTTTTTTGAGAGAGCACAAGCAGGGGTAGGGGCAGAGGGAGAGGGAGAGAATCCTCAAGCAGACTCCCTGCTGAGCTCAGAGCCCAGGACCCTGAGATCATGACCTGACCCAAAACCAAGAGTCAGAGCCTCAATCGACTGAGCCACCCAGGCGCCCCAAGAAACTCGTTTCTAAATGTCCATTTGCAAACAATGATAGATGTTTCTATTATCCTCTGTGTCTAGGTCTCCAAAATGTTGAAAGACTATGACTGGATTAATGCAGAGAAACACCTCTTTGGGCAACCTAATAGTGCCTATGATTTCAAAACCAACAACCCAAAAGAAGCTGGTCAGAGACTTCAGAAGTTGCAAGAAATGAAGGAGAAACTGGGGAGAAATGTCAACATGAGAGCTATGAATGTTCTGACAGAAGCTGAAGAGCGGGTAAGTCCTTTTCCTTGGACCGGCCACCCGAGTAGCTTCAATGGCTATCTAGGACCCCGGCAACAAGTACTAGAGGAAATCTGTTGCTTGATGCCCTTGATACCGAATTTCTTTCTATTTTCCCTTTCTTTTTCAGTTCTTTCTTATTTCATTGTTTTGCATCATCAATTATTTATATATTCTGTTGTACCTTGAATAACTTTTCTATTGGCTTTGCCACAAACATATTCTACCCTTTTCTTATTCTTGGTGTAAATAAAAACTCTACTTTTTGTTCTAGTTAACTTCTCACATTTCTATCCTTTCTTTCACTTGCCTTGAAAGGGCTTTGAAAAATAAGGTGTACTCTGCTATCTGCCTCCTTACCAGTCATTCCATAACTATTGTCTTCCTTTTGACTCTAGGGTATACTAGAACCATTACCTAAGTAATGATTAATATTGTTATATGCATAACCATTCCTCTATTAATCTGTAAGTCCAGCAGCGTCTTCTGTTTTAATGCTCACTTACTTGATAATGTTATCCATCTCCCCAACCCTGACAAAACTTTTATAGTCTGCCATGTTACTAGAAAAATCCACAGGGGAAAGCAATCCATATTCTTGACAGCTCCATAGGAAATAGCTGAGTAATTTTATGTTATGCCTTATACCACCTTTAATTTTGCAAAATTCTGTTTGAATTTGTATCATAGAGTTATGAGAGCTCTCTAAAAGTGGTAATACTTATGAGTTCAATTACTTTTAAGAAGTTTTGCTATAATGGGGTTTTTTGTAACTGTTATTGACATTAGTGTCTACAAAGAATATAATGTTAGATACCAAATAGGCTAATAATGCTCATGTTGTGATCTATCTATAAAATGTTCCTGGTTTTTATTTCTCCATTGAAGCTTTGCAATATATGCCATATTTGTGGAGGAGAAATCTTTGGTCTGAATTTGAACTGCATATTGTGAAACTTATTCACTTGTTTGCTTTTATTAGATAATGAAAACTGGTCTAATATTTTTTAAAAGAATTCTCCAACTCCCATTTCCTTACCAGAAGGAAAGGCTCTATCGTTAAGTAAGATGGCCTTTTGTTTTGTTGTATTTTGTGTTTGTCCAAATAAGAAACTACATGGAATTATGCAAGGAATAAGAGAAAATTGTAGAGAGGAGTTTTAGGAGCTTGGCCATTAAGCAGAGAGACAGCAAGGAAGCGAGCAGGACTGGCTAGAACTTTTCAGGGAGAATTTGAAGCCTCCTTTGAAGCTTTGAGGAGAAATGAGTTAAGAGGATTTTTAGAAAGTGCTGCTGCTACTCATGGTGTAATTATCCCTCTGCAGCCTCCCTCAAATTTTTTTCAGTGAGTTTCTACATTAACCAGGAAAAGACCAATCTGAAGATGTGCTGTTTGAGCTGAAACTTGAGGCACCAATTATGTCAGATACAGAGAAAGAGCATTCTGGGAAGAGAGAACAATGCAGGGGCTAGAAGGCTATAATGAGCTTATTATGTTCAAGGAACTGAAAAAAAGACCATATGGCTGGAGCCTGGGGAGGAGTGGGATGCCAAAAAGTCAGATAAGTAAGAGCCAAATTATGTAGGACTCATACATCATGATGAGGAATTGAACTTTTGTGTCACTGCTAAAACTGACCTTAAGAAGAAAGCATGTCATCAAAAGGAATGAGATCTTGCCATTTGCAACGACGTGGATGGAACTGGAGGGTATTATGTTGAGTGAAATAAGTCAAACAGAGAAAGACATGTATCATATGATCTCACTGATATGAGGAATTCTTAATTGTAGGAAACAAACTGAGGGTTGCTGGAGTGGGGGGTGGGGTGGGAGGGATGGGGTGACTGGGTGATAGACACTGGGGAGGGTATGTGCTCTGGTAAGCGCTGTGAATTGTGCAAGACTGTTGAATCTCAGATCTGTACCTCTGAAACAAATAATGCAATATATGTTAAGAAAAAAAAAAAAAGAAGAAGAAGAAGAAGGTAGCAGGAGGGGAAGAATGAAGCGGGGGAAATCGGAGGGGTAGACGAACCATGAGAGACGATGGACTCTGAAAAACAAACTGAGGGTTCTAGAGGGGAGGGGGGTGGGAGGATGGGTTAGCCTGGTGGTGGGTATTGAGGAGGGCACATTCTGCATGAGCACTGGGTGTTATGCACAAACAATGAATCATGGAACACTTCATCTAAAACTAATGATGTAATGTATGAGGGTTAACATAAGAATAAAAAAAAAAGCATGCTAGAGCTACTTTTGAGTTTACATACGACACATTTTCTTTTTTGCCTTGGCTGTTAGAAAGATCTGGTGGGAGTATTAGTGGAATCAAAATACTTCAGGAGCTTGTCCTATAAATTCTCAATAGCAACTAAATTTTACCTATAGGTGATATATTTACTTTCATGATTTGGTTTACATTATAACTCTTAATGCAGTATATCTTTGTTACACAGAAGTGTACATATTATATATAAAAATTAAACCTCTAATCCTGACTGAATTCTAGAATATAAAGAAAATTTTATATTTTTCCAATTAAGCATGCTTTTTATCTTACTAGTATAATGACTTGATGAAGAAGAAGAGAATTGTAGAAAATGACAAATCCAAAATCCTTGCAACTATAGAAGACCTTGACCAGAAGAAAAACCAAGCCCTAAATATTGCTTGGCAAAAGGTATTTGAACCAAAAATATTATCATTTATTCTATATGAGGAAAGGATGAAGAATGGTCAGTAGGTTTATACACTGAGATGAATTTAAAATGGATGATTTGCACACACTCATGCTTTAATTAAAACCTTCTAGACTTGACTGCTACCGATTTGCAAAGGTAAATTTGTGTCCCTCCATCATACTCTCATAGTCTACTTCTCTGGTTCCTAAGTTATATTAAATTTCTAACTTTCTAGATTTCTTTATTTTTCATTCTTAACCTTGTTTCCACGTCTGTGTTACTTTCAAAGGAGATACCATTTGTCTGAAACCTTAGATTCTGTCCGATTTCTGCCATACCCCACTGCTGGGAAGCTGGAAGCAGTCTCAGTTTCGCACTGGGGAAGCTCTGCTTGTTGGAAAGCACCTCCCAAGGACCCCTTTGGTTCTAACTTCCTTGGTTTCTCTGGCCCAGGCTCAGAGAAGTCAAATATTCTCAGAACATTACTCTAACAAGATTGGCATATTCCTTACCACTTACAAGTTATTAACTGCATTTCAGAATTCATAATTATGCATTCTGTAGGTTTTTAGCAAAGCATTTTATATGTAAATTAACAATTCCATAACTGATAGTTAGCCATCCATATTTTATAGATGAAGAAATCAAAGCCTAGAAAGTTGAAATAGCCTAAGATCATATAGCCAAAGGTGGAAAAACTGGAATTCTCTTTTTCTAGATTAGAACCAAAGTTAAAATTGCCTTTAGTTGCTAACTGCTGTCGCCCTTGTTGCCCTTAAAAGGGCAGTAAGCAAGGAAGTTTAGAATTCTTTCACTGGACTGTCCTAAGTGCCTTTTTTGTTTTATCTTATGACAACTTTGGCAGATTTCAAGATTCTTTACTATTATTTCTACTTCCCTGACTGCATGTATTTGTCTCCTGTAGGATAATTCCTTAGCCTCTTATGTGGAAGTTTTCCTGTATCTGTCCTAGCAAAAGACTCTCAGCCAAAAGATTCCAAACATAGTTACCGTGCTATTTGGTACTTCAACAGTCCCATGCCTCTGGGATTTAATTGGGCACCTCGCCTCTTTTTTTGCTTTTTAATTCTGTAATTATTCATAATTCTGAAAAATTCATTTTCAGTAATGGCAGCATAATTATCCCTTTTAGTCACCTTGTTTTTACTACTCTATAACTTATTTTCAGTGTTCCATCTCTCTGTGGTGTTTGTTTTAAAATACATGCAAAAAGTTGGTCCCATTATTCTTGTATAAATGTGGACTTAACACTGGGTCTGAGAGGTTTTGTCTCTTGTTTTCCCCATGGGTCCTGGACTTAGTGCAAGTACAGATTTATCCTTTAAATTGATGTTCCCCCAATTTCCAAGGTTCTCTCAAAGCAGGTAAATTTATTGAATACTTATTATATGTCAAGTACCATTCTCATATTAATTTTCTCATTTAATCCTCACAATAACCTATTGAGGTAGTAGTGTTATTATTAGTATTATATATTTCCTTCTGGCTTCTAGCACACTTCATTCAGAAAGCCAGAGTATTTTCGGCATTGGCTATGTTTATTTTTCTGTTTCCTTCTTAACGTATTGGATTTTCAGAATTTGATTGCATTTCACCTTTATATCTGTACATGAATGTAGTGCATTTTCTATCTTGAATAGGGCTGTATTCTTCTCTGCCCATTAACTGATAAGTTTCTCTTTTACCCTTTGGAGGAATTTCCACATGGTATCCATGGTCATGTTAAGGGTTTAGTAGTAGTCTACTGTTTTAATCCTCTGTTTAGTGCTTTTCTCTTGCCTGGCCAAAAAATTAAAGAAAAGAAAAAGAACCAAAGGTGTTTATAAATGCTGCTATCTTTATCATTCCCAAAAAAAGACAGTGGTCCTCTCCATTGTGATGAACCTCACCTAGCTCTAGAAATCTATCCCAGATAAAACTAAAACCTATTAACTCTGTGTAGAATATTACTCAGCATGTAATGCAGTTGCTCTTAAAACTGTATTCCTTAATACATCTATATTCAGTAGCACTGCTTGATTGTATCTGGATCTCATTAGTACCAATATTCATGCACTTGAATTTGGGGATTTCTTTGGAGAACATGACTGTCAGATCCTCATGGGTTTGTGCCTGTGAATGTACACACTCAAATTTGATGAACTCTAAGATTATTAGTTGTGTATTTGAAAATTCTCAAATCATTGATCAAGTGTGTATGCACAGAAATTACCCAATCACAATTCAAATATTGACTTAAATCTCTAGGTAAATCTGTGGCTTAATGGGGATAAACCAGACAGCTTCTTTAGCCTTTTTCTGTTGGGGTCCAGTCCTGCTCCTGTCTTTTGACAACTTCTTTGGCTGAGAAGAAGCCTACAGAAAAGGACCATTCAACACCTTGAACAGATCTGGCGGTTTGATTTCATGCCTCTTTTTTTCCTAGACTTCACCTTGATCTTAGGCTTTTTAAGGTTGGCTGATAACCACTGGCCTATCAAAACAGTCAAAAGAAAACAAGTTTTATAAGAGAACATTTTATGCCAAAAGAGAGTTTTCCTTTTCTGCCTCTCCCAACTGCAACTTCAGTTTCCTATATTATACAGTTGTGTGTTTCTGAAGATTCCTGTAATATAGCTTACAAAAGTATCAGAATTCCAGGATAGAGTTAGAAGTATAGCCTGTAGTTCCCCCTTGGAAGTTAGAGCAGAGCTCAGTAAATTTTTTCTGTAAAGGGGCAGGTAATAAATATTTCTGGCTTTGTGAGCCATATAATCTCTGTTGCAATTACTAGACTACTGTTTTAGTGCTAACAGCCATAGACAGTATATAAATGAATGGGCATGGCCAGATTTGTCACATGGGCCATAATATGTCAAAACCTGAGTTAGTAACAGACAACAAAATGCATCTGCTAGATTGAATATATACATACCAACATTTGATTATTCTTGGAAAGCTTTCTATATTAATCTTTTTTTTTTTTTTAAATCCAGGTGAACAAGGACTTTGGGTCTATTTTTTCTACTCTCTTGCCTGGTGCTAATGCTATGCTTGCACCACCAGAGGGGCAAACTGTATTGGATGGTTTGGAGTTCAAGGTTGCTTTAGGAAATACTTGGAAAGAAAACCTAACAGAACTTAGTGGTGGTCAGAGGTAAGCAATCCCTTTGCAGTATTATAATTTCTCATTCCTCTTATTGTATTATAATCCATCGTGATCTCATAGCTAAGCAAAACAAAATTGAAAATTGGTAGGTAATCTTTACATGTAGAATTTAAGGAGCTTTATATGTAAGACTGCAGATTTTTTTTAAAAACATTTGATTAAAATAATAGGCAACAGGGGCGCCTGGATGCTTGGTTGAGCATCCAACACCTGATTTTGGCTCAGGTCATGATATCAGGGTCATGGGATTGAGCCTCACATTGGGCTCCACACTCAGTTGGGAGTCTGCTTGGGATTCTCTCCCTCTCCGCCCGCTTGCATGTGCATGCTCTCTCTCAAATAAATAAATAAACCTTTAAGATAGTAGGCAACAAAGGAGAAATAAGGGTAAGCGATTAGAAAACTAGATAAAATATATGAAAAACAACTGTTTTCAGACTTTGGGAAATGAATAGGCCAAGAATATGATACCTGAGAGCAATGAAACAAAACTGCTGAGCTCAGTGTTCACCCCAGCTTTCTCCATAGGAGAATTTCTGGTTTGCAGGTGCAGGGAGGGGAATCCATATGAAGCCTAGTAGTCTCACTAAGTTAAAGAAACAGATTAGAATTTTGGGAGGCCCCTGCTTAGCATTCAGTCTGTACTGTTCCCGAAGTGAAAGCTACTCTACACACACAGCAGAGTTCATCACATACCCTGAAGAGAGCAAGCTGATCCTCATGTAACTTGAGACTCTAACATAACACAGTGTCTGGCATCTGATAAAAGCACTGGACAGAAATCAAGAAAATGTGACTTATAGCCTAGAGAAAAATTATTCGATGGAAACAGACCCAGAAGTGGCAGGTGATAAAAATAGGAGACAAGGAAGTTATAGAATTATGTTAGTTATTTCCAAGAATTACAGGGGAAAAAACCTAGTGGAATTTCTGGAGATAAAAAAATATGCCTGAGGGTGCCTGGGTGGCTCAGTTGGTTAAGCGACTGCGTTCAGCTCAGGTCATGATCCTGGAGTCCCTGGATCGAGTCCCGCATCGGGCTCCCTGCTCGGCGGGGAGCCTGCTTCTCCCTCTGACCCTCCCCCCTCTCATGTGCTCTCTCTCTCATTCTCTCTGTCTCAAATAAATAAATAAAAAATCTTAAAAAAAAAAAAAAATATGCCTGAAAGGAAAAGTTCACCACATGACATTAACAGATTAGACAGTGTAAAAGAAACATGAATGACTTTGAAGGCACAGCAAATAGAAACTATTAAAGCTAAACTGAGAAGCACAAAACTATAAAAACAGAGCTTCAGTGACTATCAAGCCGTCTAACATACGTATATTTGGAGTTCCAAGAAGAAAGGAAGAGGCAAAACAGAAAAATACTTGAAATAATGGCCCCAGATTTTCCCAATTTGATGAGTTCTATAAACCCACAATCTTCATTTCTGTGAACGCTCGGTAGGATAAACACATCCCCTGCCCCCCCCACATACATACAATAACATAGCAAAGCATGTTATATGAAATTGTGATTTTTATATGCCAATGATTAGAAAAATCTTAAAGCAGCAAGGGACAAAGAGAAAAACGACTTCGGGCTTATTGTCAAAACTGTGCAAGCCAGAAGTCTGGAACAACATCTAGAAAGTGCTAAAAGAAAAGCATGTCAACCAAGAATTCTATGTCTAATTGAAATATTCTTTAAATTGAAGTCAATATAAATATTTTTTTCAGAAAAGCAAAAGCTGGAGGAGTTTGATCCCAGCAGAACTGTACAAGTTAAAGGAAGTTTTCAGGTGAAAGGAAAAGGATTTACCAGAAGGAAACTTGGATCTACATAAAGGAGTGAATTCAGATAATCAGCATACTAAGGAGAAACTTAAGAGGTCATGTGGCCTCCCTCCTTACCTGCTGCAGAGAACCAAATAATTAAAACCTACTAAGAGAAAATCGTGAATATTCACATTAATTAAAGATGGTTATTATTTATTTTTCCCTTTCAGGATGTGCAATCCTAGTCCTTAAATTGTTCTCATGTGCCATATGATGCCATCATGTTACTCTTACATATGTAGAAAATACTAAGACCTGTTCATTTTCCTTGTGAAATCCTTTGTCATTTTTATAATTAGAATAGTGGTCCCTTGATTTATTTCATTGTAAGATTCCTAAATATTTTAACAGTATAAGACCCATTCTGGTGACTGTTAAAATTGAATTCCACAGTTCAGATCCCAATATCTAACTTTTTTTGCCAAAGTCCTAGAAAATATTTTGAGGAAAACCTAAAATTTAGTATGCTTATTTTCTTATTGGACCTGAAAATTATTTGCATAATTAAGATACAAAATTATTTTTAGATATATACCATTATTTTAGATGTATATCCAGCACAGTAGTTTTAACTCTTGGTGAGATTTTTTTTTTCTGAAAAATTAAGTTGGAAGAAAGCTCAGTGCCATAAGCATTTGGCATAGAGAAGGCCAATGAAAAATAATTTTAGGTTGCTTGAATGACCTCAGCTCCCCTCTATTGAGGTAGAGTCAGTCTCACTGTTTTTTGCACTGTTTCATACATTTCCCTTGCTAGATATTTTGGTTTCACCTTAAAAAAAAAAAAAAAAGGCTTTTTTAAATAAAATGTTTAAGAAAAAAATATAAGAATTATTAGGATTCTGAACAAAACCAGCTACAGTTACAGGGGATGGTTAGCTAGAAGAGAACTGAAAAAGACCTATAGAATCTGAGATGCCTAACTACAAATTTTAAATAAGGTGTATTATTAGGGTTCTCCGGAGAAACAGAACCAGCAGGGTGTGTATGTGTATGAAGAGGTTGTTTTTTAATAAGGAATTGGCTCGTCTTATTGTGGAGACTGAGAAGTCCCACAATTTGTTGTCTGCAAGCTAGAAATCCAGGAGGGCCAGTGGTGTAATTCAGTCTGGGTGTGAAGGCCTGAGAACCAGGAACACTGAGGCAGAATATCCATGTCCCAGCTCAAGTAATGAGGCAGGAAAAAACAGATTCTTTCCTCTACCTTTCTTAATATTGAGTCCTTCAGCAGACTGTGATGTCCACCCACATTGGAGAGGACAAACTGCTTTACTGAGTCTTCCAATTCAAAGGCAGATGTCACCCAGAAATACCCTCACAGACATACCCAGAAATAAAGTTCAGCCAAATATTTGAGTAGTCCGTAATCCAAATAAGTTGACACACAAAATTAACCATCACATAATAATTGTTTGAACTTCTGACACTGGGAAGTAATGGGCTATAATCTATACAACTTACTCTTAAATGGTGCCAATAAGAATGTGTGTGTATGGGGCGCCTGGGTGGCTCAGTTGGTTGAGCGGCTGCCTTCGGCTCAGGTCATGATCCTGGAGTCCCTGGATCGAGTCCCACATCGGGCTCCCTGCTCGGCAGGGAGTCTGCTTCTCCCTCTGACCCTCCCCCCTCTCATGTGCTCTCTCTCATTCTCTCTCTCTCTCAAATAAATAAATAAAATCTTAAAAAAAAAAAAACAAACATGGGAAATATTTTAAAGAATGTGTGTGTATGTACTCATAGATGCATGCATAGTAAAAGTTTGAAAGAGGGCACCTAAACCAGTTACAGTATCACCAAGCACTAGCGGTTGTCTTAACCAGTAAGTATATGGCCCTCACTCGCCTGCTACCTAGGCATCTAACAGCAATGGGGGAAGGAAAGAGAATACTTAACATGATCTTTCCTTAAGAGTAAGTGCCAATTATCCTGATTCTTTGATTGGAAAGAATATAAACCTGTAAAATAAAACTCCATTGAAGAGAAAAAAGGGAAAGCTAAAATAAGAGAACCATTTTAATACAGCAAAAATGTTGAAGTTTGAAACTTTAAGATTCTTTATTTCTATGGTGATCTTTCAGTTAAATCTGCACTATTCCATAATAAGAGGATAGCAGATTTGCTTCAGTGTTTTGGTAAAGAGTGGTAAAATCAACTTTTGATAACTTCTCTTTTGGTCTTTTTTGCAGGTCGTTAGTAGCTTTGTCATTAATATTATCCATGCTCCTCTTCAAACCTGCTCCAATTTATATCCTGGATGAGGTAGATGCAGCCTTGGACCTTTCTCACACCCAGAATATTGGACAGATGCTGCGTACTCATTTCACACATTCTCAGGTAAGAACCAGAAAAGACGTCTCCGGGATAGTTTTAGTTATTTATTCTTCTGAAACTGTTCTTTAGTAATGGCCAATATGAAGATATTTAGGATTGAGAAATATTAAAGCGTTGTGTATCTCTTTAAATATATAGTGAATATTTACATATACTTACATTCAAATGGATATAGGAGGAAAAAAGGTTTGGTTTCCTATTAAAGAAAGAGCCAGGCATTACCATTGTTGGTTGTACCCTGAGGGAGAATCTTAAATTTCCTATAATTTGGAATTAATTTAACATTATTTTTTTCTCTAGCTAGCTGCCAGAGGATACACACCCAAAGCAAGACTGTTTTAGGAAATCAGAAAATCATGTGGTACTTGATGGGGGCACTCGTCATTTTTCCTGGGTAGGAAATAGAGAAAAGCCCCTTTAAGAACAGTTTGTTTTTTATCGAACTGTTGCTGCAGGAACTGGGGCTGCCACACATGGTTATATTGATAATGCACCGTACAACTCCGGGGGGCTTCACTTATCGTAGTTATCACAGACTATTATTATGGTAGTCTTTTTAGCAGGTAACAGTGAAGTGGTACCCTTTCTTAATTCTGTAAATGTTCCATCTGACCTAGTGGTAGTGCGTGTAGGAACTAGTAGCCTTCTTTGATACTCTTAAAATATCAGAGAGAAGGCTATTTCAGCGGGGCATTTAGAGCTAGCAGCAAAACAGTGATGCCAGCTAGCTGCAGAGGACAGCAACAGGCAGTAGGAATTAGTAAACCTGGGTGATGACGCACTCCAGGTAAAATTAAGAGACTCCTAAAACCAAATTTAGAAAGCTAGAATTCATCTAGGTGCCTAATATTAGAACTATTTGTTACTTGCATTTGAGGATGGTGCCTTTGCTTTGAGCCAAGCTTTGAAAGAAGTAACAAAATCAGCATATCTCCACACAGTTCATAACCACAGAATAAAAACAGGAGTGCATTTCTTCAGATTACAAAAAGTATCTTCTATGTTTTCTTTTTTTCCCTTAAGTTCATTGTGGTGTCACTGAAGGAGGGTATGTTCAACAATGCAAATGTCCTTTTCAAAACCAAGTTTGTGGATGGTGTTTCTACAGTAGCCAGATTTACTCAGTGTCAAAATGGAAAGATTCCAAAGGAAACCACATCCAAGGCAAAAGGACCCAAATGACCACATCTGGAAGTTAAAAGTACAAATTTACTCTTTCACCTTGACCTGTTTTTTAAACAAAGAACTTTGGCTTTACTTATTTATGTAAAAATGTAATGTTTTGTTACTTAACCCGTATCTTCTCTTCCTTTATGTAATCACTTATAAATGAGTATAGATTCCTCTCTTCTTAATTAGTGTAACTGTGGTCCAATTACTGTGATTGTGATTTTATGCATGTCCTCAAACGTTTTCTTACACAATTCTTTTATATATATATATATATTGGGGAGCCTGAGATACATGGTTGGTGGGTAAATTCTGTTTGCAAAATTAAAAATCAAAGAAACAGATGAAATTAAATTATAGGATAAATATAGCTGATAGTCAGCTTTTAATTAGTTTAATTCCTAAGGTAATATTAGTGTGTTTTCTGTTGTTAAGAAAGTCATTTAGGTAAGGAAGACATAAAGCAAGTATCTGGACCAACAATGGGAACACAAAGGATGCTGTTAGGCATGCAGGAGCTGTTTGTGGTTAGTTCTGTGAAGATACAATGCCAGAGCCCTGATGTAGACTTAGTGATGTTTGGATATCATGTTTCTATATGCTTAGTAATTGGTCTGTGCAATCTTAAGTTTTTCAAAAGTCTTCACCGGTTTTTAATAGAAGTCTGGGAGAAGGTCTGTTGCATGCTGCCCTCCACGTTTATCTGAAGTCTCCTGTTTTCAGAGATTTTTGTCAGGTTTTTCATAGTCCAATCAGTACAATCTATTGGTGAATGAGAATGTATTTATTTTCCTTCATTCTTATACATTTATAAAAAGATCCATCTATTTTACCAAAAGAACTCAAAATTTGTTGATTATTATATTTCTTAATGTCTCCTGCTTTCCAGTTCAAAGGTTGAATTTCCTTTAAGAACTCAAAAGAAGCACTACCACCCACCATAAGATTACTATATGTAGGTCCTGTTATCTCTAGGTACATCGCCAGAGCAGTGTCTCCAAACTTTGAATCTTGAAAGCCCTCATATGATCTAATCCCATCTTGAGTATGTTATTTTGGCCCCACATCCCTTCTTGATACTTGAGTCTTATTAGTTCCTTTATGTTATCCTTCCCCTATATATGCTTATAGTTCTTGGCCTTGGCTTTAACATTTCTCATCCTTCCTTCTCATGTCAGATAACACGTCGGAAAGGATTGAATCTGGAGTTAGTTCTTGTCCATTGTGGGAGGAGAGGGAGACAAAGCTAATTTAATCTAATACCACATATGAGACAGACAGGAGTTTATTTCCTCTCAAATGCATTGCAAATTGTTTGCCAGTCAGTTCACACTTGCAGCAAGGTCACATACCTGTTGACCACAACCCAGTCAGCACTGGCTGTTAGTTTTATTACTTCTGATTTGCTAGTTATAAAATGGTACTTCATTGCTGTTTTAACTAGCACTTTCTCAATAACTTGTGAGGTTGAATATTTTGCCATACGAACCAGTTTTCTTTACTGCATATTTTCTGTGTTTGCTTCCCTAATTTGTGTCATATATAATCTTGCTCTTGGATGAAAATCCTCAAACATTAAATTTTTGTTGAGTCATGTTATTCATATTCTTTGACTAGAAGAAGACATGAAGGGGAAATGAGGACATTTATTTCACAGATCTGCAATAATAGGAGTAACTGACATTTACTGAGCTCTTTTCTACATCAGATGCTATTCTCATTTGCACATGTTCTCACATTTGAGGTAAGTACTGTTGATCAGCATTATATAATTGAGGAAACTGAGCAGACAAGTTAAGAAACTTGTTCACGGTGGCAACACAGTTAGAGGCAGAGCCAAGATACCAGTCTTGGCAGCTGGTCTGCAGACTCTCTGATAGATTATATATTACCCTTCTGAGAGGTGGAACATTTGTGTGTGTTGTACGTAATAAATTTAAGACCCACCTCGATGAGCAGTATGCAGAATGTGAGAAAATTATTTTAGGAAGAATGTCAAACATTTGAAAAGGATTCCTTTTTTTTGTTGGGTTTGGGCATTTCAGGTACACTAACAAAGGCAAAAGCAAAAACTTGAGAATCCCTTTTCTAATATGGCGAAGCAATCAAATAGGCCAGCCACTTCCACAATCATGTCATCTGCAAATCGAGGCAGGTTTTCTTCCTTTTCGATCTGTGTGCCTTTTATTTCCTTTTCTTAACTGCCCTGGCTTGAGGTTCCAGGCCAGTGTTGTGTAAGAGTAATAATGACAGCTGGCATATTTACCTTTTCCCCAGAATTCTGAGGAAAGCATTCAGTCTTTCACCACCTAAATGTTAGCTGTAGGCTTTTGGTTTACATTCCTTATCAAGATAAGTTTCCTTCTTTTCCTAGTTTGATCGCTTTTGTCATGGATGCGTTACTGAATTTTCATTGCCCTTTCTGCATTGATTGATATGATCATGTAACTTCTTTAACCTGTTTATATTATGAATTATATTACATAATTTTTGAATATTAAACCTACCTGGTATTCCTAAATTAAACCCCATTTGGCCATGATCTATAATTCTTTTTATGTATAGGCATACCTTGTTTTATTATGATTCACGGATAGCTGCATGTTTGTTTTTTTTATACAAATTGAAGGTTTGTGGCAACTGTGCAGCAAGCAAGTCTGCCAGCACCATTTTTCTGACAGCCTTTGTTCTCTTTGAGTCTGTCAGTTTGGTAATTCCCATAATAATTTCAAATTTTTTCATTATTTGTTATGGTGATCCGTGATCAGTGATTACAACTCACTGAAAGCTCAGATGATGGTTAGCATTTTTTAGCAATAAGGTATTTTTTAATTAAGGTATATGCATATGCTGTCGCACATTTAATAGACTATTATAAATATTTTTATATGCACTGGGAAACCCCAAATTTTGCCTTGTGATACTTGCTTTGTTGTGGTTGTATGGAACAGAACCTGAAATAGCTCCAGGGTATGCCTTTATTACAGGATTCTGTTTGCTTATAGTTTGGTCATGATTTTTGTGTATGTTCATGAAGGACTTTGACCAGTATGTTTTCTTTTTCTTTTCTGTTTTTCCCTACTGGCTTTCTTTGGTTTTGGGATAATGCTACCTTTATAAAATGAATTGGGAAATGTTCTTTCTTCCATTTTCTGTAGAATCATATAGAATTTTTCTTAATCCTTTAAATATTAGCATTTTCCTGTGAAACTGTCTGGGCCTAGAGATTGGAGGGTGGGATGGGAGAATGTAAAGTACAATTTCTTTAATAGTTATGGGGCTACTTAAATTTATCTATTTTATAATGGATAGCTTTGTGTTTTTTTGTGGAATTTTTTCCTCCTAAATTGTCAAATTTGTAATTTGTTTAGCGGTCATGGTATTTCCTCATTATCCTTTTGATGTCTTCAAGCTCTGAAGTGGTATCACTTGTTTCATTCCTGGTATGGGTAATTTATGTTTTTTTCTCTGTGTCAATCTTGCTGAAGTTTGTCGATTTTATTGTCTTTTCAAAGAACCAGTTTTTTGTTTCATTGACTTTATTGCCTTTCAGTTTTCAATTCTTTGACTTCTGCTCTTTCTTTTTTTTTCTGCTTGCTTTGGGCTTACTTTGCTCTTTTCTAGCTTTATGGTAGAAGGTTAGATTATTGACTTGAGACCTTTCTTTCTAGCAAGCTATATCATTTAGCTTCATCTCACAAAATTTGATATGTTGCATTTTCATCTTTAAGTTCAAAATATATTCTAATTTGCTTTGACATTTCTTCTGACTGTTGGATTCTTTTGGAATGTATTTAATTTCCAGGTAATATTTTCTTACAGATTTCTAGTTTTTTCTGTTATGGTCAGGAATCCCTTTTTTGGGGGGGGGGCGCGGTTAAAAAAAAATGATAGATTTAGAAAACCAAAAGAGGTGCAAATTCAATGGTCTAATATTCCATTTTCTAAATAAATAAAAACAAAGTAAATAGAAAGGTGGAAATAATAAAAGGTAGAAGTCAGCATATATAGGACCGAAGAACAGTGGAGAAAAAATTAGTGAAACTGCTAACTGGTTCTCAAAAGAACAACAAAATCAGTCTAATATCAAGACGGAAAGAAGAGTTACTACTATGGCTCTTACCTAATTAAAAGGATACCTAAAAAAATTATGATTTTTTATGCCAATAAATGCAGCAATTTAGACAAATTGGAAAGATAAAACTCAACCAAAACTGACAAGAATAGACAAAACCAGAATAGCCTCACATCTATTAATGCAATTCAAATGACTATCCTCCCACAAGGAACACTTTAGTCCCATGGGGTTTCACTTGTAAATTTTACCATTCAAGGAAGAAGTAATAACAGTCTTTCAGAAAACAGAGGGGGAGAGGAACACTTCCAACTTTTTTTATGAGGCCAGGGTTTTAATACTAAAACTTGACAAAGACATTACAAAACAAAATTACAGGGCAGTAGTCCTCATGAACATAGCAGAAATCCAGAAAATATTAGCAGACTGAATCTAATGACATCTATAAAAGATAATAAACCGTTTTCATGTTTTTAACAGATGGTACTGACAGCTAGATATTTATACAGAAAAACAAACACTGCCCTTCACAACATACACAAAAAAATAAAGATGAGTCATAGCCTAAAAGCAGAAGTTTTAACACTTCTAGAAGAAACAAAATCTTTGTGACCTTAGATTAGGCAAAGATTTCCTAGAACACACACACACACAAAAATTAAATTTAAAAATATATCATCCAAAGACTCTTAAAATGAAAAGACAAAGCACAGAATAGGCAAAATTATTTGCAATGTACAGAGCTGACAGAATTGCATGCAGAATGTATAAAGAACTTGCAACTCCCATGTGAACATTTGCATGAAGGGTGGGAAAAACTGTCACCTGAACATAAAGCAAGGCAGGGCAGCGCACTGTATTAGCAATACTGACTGCATTTTTTCACTGCTGTGCATTTGAGTGTTTCTTAAGGGTAGACTCACTTAAGAGTGTCTTTGATGAAGCCGTAAAAATTAATTTTTTTATCTCCTCCTACATCTTTCAGAATCTGAGTGATAAAGTGGGAATTAGATAAAAAGCACTCTGCATACCAAAACATGGTTATTTTAATGAAGCAATGCAGTTATTTCAGTTGGAGTCTGAAGTAACCGTTTTCATGAATACCATTTTTATTTGAATAGATGACTAAGACAAACTATGGTTATTGAGTCTATGGTATTTGGTAGACATTTCTTAAAAATGAACAAAGTGAGCCTGTCATATTAACCTGACATTTGTTGCAAATAATAAAATTGTAGCTTTCTAATGAAAATTAGAATTTTGTCAAACTTGTATTTGTCATTGTGAGCTGGACATCTCAATAAAGACTTTTCTGATAATACTGGCGGTAATATTAACAAGCAGGATTTTTTTTTAATATATTGTATTCTGAAATGTGTGTGTTAACATTTTGAAGATTTGTATAAATAAATGGTATTTTCCCATGATAAATGTATGATGCTACAAAATCTTGCATGGGTAAAATAGCCCTTCATTATTGTACCCTGTAACATTAAAATTGTACTAATCTTGTACTCAAGACCAATTTTAATGTTACAGAGTATAATAATTGATAAGGTTTCAGATTCCACGTGGCAACAGACTATTAAGAAGTGATCACTTGTTGCATTGTTGTTAGTGTCAAGAAAGAATATCTACATTATCTAATACTCCTCCTTTCCAGCTACATACTTATTCTCAACTCTAGGTATGAAACTTGAAATAACTTGTCCAGTGTTACACAGCTAGAAAATGAGGGGTGGGAGGGGGGAAGCCAGGATTTAAACTTGGACTATCTAGCTAAAGACCCCACCCATACTCTTAGCTGTTAGAATATAACAAACAATGAGTTAGGTATACTCCTGTGTTTGTGCCTAGAGCTGAGATAACACTCCCATTCTACCTTGCATAGACAAGATTCTCTTGTTACTTGCCATGCATGGGTGGGAGCAAGGAGAGAGACATTTAAATCCATTGTAGAAAACAAAGATTGCAGCTAAAGCTCATGCCACTGGTCATTTTATGCCAATCTAGGGAGATAATGTGGCTACTATTCCTTAATTGTATGACAGAATGGTAGGCATAAGCTGCCCCATTTCTTGCCACCAGTTAAGGACCAGAGTTTTCTTTCATGGGTTGAGGCTTTACATGTTACCCAAGACAACTTTTTTTTTTTAAGATTTTATTTATTTATTTGAGAGAGAATGAGAGAGAGCAAGCACATGAGAGGGGGGAGGGTCAGAGGGAGAAGCAGACTCCCTGCTGAGCAAGGAGCCCGATGTGGGACTCGATCCAGGGACTCCAGGATCATGACCTGAGCCGAAGGCAGTCGCTTAACCAACTGAGCCACCCAGGCGCCCCAAGACAACTTTTCTTATGTGGATTGTAGGATGGGCTCTGTTACTCGATGGTCCTAAGTATCTTCTAAAGTTTACCTCAAGGCTCATTGCTCCTTTCTGTATATTGTTCCTTGTGTACATTACTGCCCTGTTTAACAGTTTGGCATTCTATACCTCTAAGCACCCACTTTATGGAGTTCCAGCCTATGCTAACCTAACTGCCTTTATGAACCCCACATGCCACCCAAGCTGCAACAGTTGCCACTCCTGGACACAGCTTGCTGCTTTGTTTTGGTTCATGTTCTTCTCAAGTCATTCTGTACCATTCCTATCAACCCATCTTGCAGGGTTCTACTCAGAAAACATGACCTCTATGGATCATTCTCTATTCCCATGTTCCTTTCATAAGTCATCAAAAAATATTGCCTAATAGTAACTGTACTCATCGTATTAAAGTTCTAGTAGATTGAAAATTGCTAAGTGCAACTCTTTAGAGCCCATAACCTACTAAATGATCTCAAAGATGATACCCTTAATGAAAGAGTGTAAGAACTCATAAAAGTTAAAGATGAAATAGACCATGGTACTTAGCTCATGTACCACGCTATGGATTAGCAAACTGAGATTGACCCACATTCACTATGAAAAGTTACCATTGGGGTTTGACATACAATCATATGTGTAATGAAGTCCCACAGTAAAATTTTATAAGCAAAGATTTCATGCTAGAGACTTTTCCTCCAAGGAATTCAAAGAATCTATAGTATCAGCCCTTTTTATATGTTGTATCTATTACTTTCTCTTCTATGTTTTGTAGGTGTGGGAAGTATATAAGTTGTCTAAACTATTGTGTTCCAGAGTTGAAAGGTTTTTATTTCACATCTGTCAGCTTTCATGAAAAATTGAAGATGACACACACAAATGGAAATATGTTCTGTGCTTATGGATTGGAAGAATTGTGTTAAAATGTCCACACTACCCAAAGCAATCTGCAGATTCAGTGCAATCCCTATTATACCACCAGCATTTTTCACTGAACTAGAACAAATGATACTAAAATTTGTATGGAGTCACAAGATAGCCAAAGCAATCTTAAAGAACAAAGCTGGAGGTATCACAATCCCCAGGATCAAGATCCACCACAAAGTTATAATAATCAAAATAGTGTGGTACGGGCACAAAAGTCGACCCATAGATAAGTGGAACAGGATAAAGTGTTCAAAAATAAAACTGCTTATATGGTAATCAATCTGCCACAAAGGAGGCAAGAATATACAAAACTTTAAATCGCTTAGTAATTTAGATCTAGAAGTTTGCTTTTGTACTAATTAAGATTAAAAATTCAAGGCATATTAGTTTGAAGAAGAGGAAAAAAAAATACCTAAAAAAATGTTTATCCTGAGATTGCTTCTAGCTCAACATAAGGAAGCAGAAATTAAACACATCCTGATTGCCTCTGCTTTCGGGACCAGAAAGAGTATGAGTTAATTTACTTTTATAAATAATTCCAATGCTTTAAGCCATATTTTCCACTCCCTCTCTCATAATTTCTATCAGGGCTAAATGGACCAAAAATGTACTATGCTGCTAATCTATGCCCATGCTATTCCCTGGTTGCTGCTAAAAAATTTAGACGGCAAAATGTAGATTTAGGATAAAGAAAAGAAAACAAGCATACAGTGACTGCACCCAGTTTCATCTATGACCTGATTTTAACAGCTCAACAAAGTTGCCATTAGCATTCTCACAGATGAGAAAACACAGGCTCAAGACAAATTCCTTTCCTTGCTCAGTTAAGGTGCAGCCAATCAGAATTTGATTATGTTTCTTTAAGTCCAAAGTTCATGATCTTTCAACTACACAATTGTTTCCAACACATTATTTAGTAATGTAAAAACTATTTAAAGGGAAAAACTTTTCACGGGAGATTTAAATATGTATGAGCATAAACTTTGAAATGAACTCCTTTTGCCTCCAGTCTCATAAAACTGTAAAATAACAAGAAAATACAAAATAAGTACAAACCACCACAGAAACAAAAGTTTAGCTCAGCATTTATCTAATTATGCAGATGAAGGGTAAAATAAAGTTGTTGCTTAGAAAGAGACTATGGTGCTATCTGCTGCAGAGCAAATTCTTTTAATTTTCACATGTTAATGTGAACCATGACTAATTTTTCCCACCACTGCCCTCACCTTGCACCACAATAAAACCTTGCACAGTGTGCCATAATGGCATTTGGTCATCACCTACTAGGAATACACCATATACAGATTAAGAATAATCCTGTTCTCCCCTCAGGCAAGGGAAGCAAAAGCAAAAATAAACAATTGAGACAATACCAAAATAAGATTTTGCACAGCAAATGGAACCATCAGCAAAACCAAAGGTAATCTACTGAGTGGGAGAAGGTATTTGCAAACGATATATCCAAAAAGGAGTTAATATCCAAAATATATAAAGAACCTAGGCAACTCAACACACACAAAAAAAACAAAAACAAATAATCCTATTAAAAAATGGGCAGAGGACCTGAATAGACATTTCTTCAAAGAAGACTACCGATGGCCAACAGACACATGAAAAGATGCTCAACATCACTCATCATCAGGGAAATACAGACCAAAACAATGAGATCACCTTAGTCCTGTCAGAATGGCTAAAATCAAAAAAAATAAAAAGTGTTCGTGAGGATATGGAAAAAAAGGAACCCACTGTTGGTGGGAATGTAGATTGGTGCAGCCACTGTGCAAAATAGCATGGAGGTTCCTCAAAGAATTAAAAATAGAATTAGTATACTATCCAGCATCCCACTACTAGGCATTTACTCAAAGACAAAAACACTAATTCAAAAAGATAGATGTGTCAGTTACTATTATAGAATTTTTTTTTGATGCCTTATGAAAGGGAGATGGGAATAGAGAAGGATCCATAGATGTGGTGTCTTTTGAATAGAACCTTGAAGAATGGGTATGCTGTTGATGAGAATATTATGGAGGGACTGCTTCACTGAGAGAAGCAGAAGGAAAAACAGACTGGAAACAGAAGGCGATGCCATTCCAGGCAAGAGAGAAGAACATGCGTAAGTCATGACAACAGGACACTGAATGTTGGGGAAATGAATTTTTTTCTATATGCCTGGATTATAGACTGTGCACATGTAATCAAGAAATGAAGCTGAAGGATAAGGAGGAAAAAGGAACCCTTGGTTCTGTTGGTGGGAATGTAAATTGGTGCAGGAACTACAGAAAACATAGTTTGGAAGACCCTCAAAAAATTGAAAGTAGGACTGCCATATGAAGAAAACAAAACACTATCTGAAGAAAACAAAAATACTTACTTGAAAAGATACCTGCACCCCTGTGTTCACTGCAGCATTATTTACAATATCCAAAATATTAAAACAGCCTGTGCATCCATCGACGGATGAATGGATAAAGAAAATGTGGTGTGTATATACACAGTGGAATATTATCTAGCCTTAAAAAAAAAAAAGAAGGAAACCTTGCCATTTGTGACAATATGGTTGGAGTTTGAGGGCATTTTGCAAAGTGAAGTAAGTCAGAGAAAGACAAATATTGTATGATCTCACTTAAATGTGGAATGTAAAATAAACCAACAAAACCCCCAAGCTCACAGATACAGAGTAGACTGGTGGTTGCCAGAGGCGGGGGGTGTGCAAAATGGGTGAAGGGGGTCAAAAGGTACAAACATTTAGTCATGGGGATGTACAGCATGGGGACCGTAGTTAGCCATACGGTAGTGTACATTTGATAGTTCTTAAAGGTATCTTAAAAGTTCCCATCACAAGAAAAGAATTTGTAACAATGCATGGTGACAGATGTTAACTAGACTTATTGTGGTGATCATTTTAACACATACAAATATTGAATCATTATGTTGTATACCAGAAACTAATATAATGTTACAGGTCAGTAAAAGAAAATGAAGCTGGAAAAGCAGTCAAGGACTGGACTGAAAAAACGATTTGACTTTAAACTGTCCTCTTAACAAGTCTGATGTGAATGGAAAATTGATGCTAGAAAATCTAATCAGCAATCAGGAAAATAAAAATGGAAACTCCCTCCTAAAATATAAAAAGAAAATGGTCAGGGGTACCTGGGTGGCTCAGTTGGTTAAGTGTCCAACTCTTGGTTTTAGCTCAGGTCATGGTCTTGGTCCTGGGATTGAGCCCCGCATCAGGCTCTGCATTCAGCATGGAGTCTGCTGGTGATTGTTTCCCTCTCCCGCTCCCTGTGCTCCTCCCCTGCTCGCTCGCTCTCTAAAATAGATAAAATCTTTAAAAAAATAAATTTAGGGGCACCTGGGTGGCTCAGTCATTAAGCGTCTGCCTTCAGCTCAGGTCATGATCCCAGGATCCTGGGATTGAGCCCCATATCGGGCTCCCCGCTCAGCGGGGAGCCTGCTTGTCCCTCTCCCACTCCCCCTGCTTGTGTTCCTCTCTCTGTCAAATAAATAAATAAAATCTTTAAAAAAATAAAAAAAATTAAAAAATTAAAAAATAAATTTAAAAATTAAAAAAAAGGAAAACAGTCAAACAAGAGAAAAACAATATGACGAAAGTCAATAATATGTGGATATGGACCCAAGATGCAACCTTGGAAATTTAGCACAATTCTAACAAAAGCAGTAACCAGAGACATGATTAAAATCTTCCTGAATGGGGAGAAAAACGCTGCAGAGGCAGGTAAACGATATTCATGTATTTTTGGCAAAATCAGTGGAAAAGAAAACACAACAGAAACTATCCACTTATGATTTGCTTTTTGTCAAAGGCATCATCCATAACTAAATTGAAATTTGAAGTTTGATACATTCAGACTTGAATTCACGGTGTGTCAATTGTCAATTCACTAACTCCAGGCACACTATGAAAATCTACTACTTTTTTGCTGCCACTTGCTTTGTGTAAACTACAGACATGATGACAGACCTAACAGTAACAAGGATGGGAATCAGGCTTGACCCATATTAGATGTTTAACCCTTAGAGATCTCTGAGTCTGCCTGACAGAGTATCAGAATCAAGTGTCTTTAACCCGCCTCAGGTAGCCCCCTCTCTCCTTCCTTCCTCCTGAACCTACCCAGTCAAGTCTTGCTGACAAACCTGAGCTCATATTTTCACCCAGCCTCCTTTTGGTCTTTAATCACTGTCAAGCTCTTGTAGGTCCCATGCCAGAATTTCTGCAGGACATTTTTCCTCTCAAACCACAGTTTTTCCTCCAAAGCCCTGTTCCTACCAGACTCCCAGGTCCAGCCTTAGCTTCTAGAACAATAGTGCAGGCTAGGCTAAGCCTTGGATCCCCTGCTTGTCTGGGAAGGAAGTTTGGATCCTTGTAATATTTTTAACTAAAAATATTCTAAAGGGCAACGTGAGTCATTACATTTTTTCTTTATCTAAAAGAACATCAAAAGTTTGAGAGTGGGGCGCCTGAGTGGTTCAGTCGGGTAAGTTTCTGCCTTTGGCTCAGGTCATGATCCCAGGGTCCTGGGATCGAGCCCCGCATCAGGCCCCCTACTCAGCGGGGAGTCTGCTTCTCCCTCTCCCTCTGCTGCTCCCCCTGCTTGTGTTCTCTCTCTGTCAAATAAATAAAATCTTTAAAAAAAAAGTTTGAGAGTAATGCCAACTAATCTAAGCAATCAGTTATTGCAGAATCCTTTAAATCAATGATGTCCTCTAACATATCACTGGGAACATTAGCAAATAATCCAGATAAAAAGTCTTATTGCACGTTAAGTTTATATATGTAGCAACTGCCACGAATGGAAGGATTTCTTAGTGCTGAATCATTCAGGGTCAAAAACATCAGATTAACTAAGTGTACACAAGCCTGTTTTAGTCATGTGCAGTTTGTTACAGATTCCACTGAAACTGCAATTAGCAGTCTTTGTGTTTTTACATCTTTCCTGAGAACACATGCTCACAGCCTTTCAGTCCTAGTTTTTAACCTCACCCAAATTGCCATTCTTAATCTGAATTCCTGTTTGCAGAAAACATTCCATTTCAATTGGTATGTTCTTACAGCATGTACAGATTACTGAATGTTAAAAGGTTTCAGAATGAGTTTGTTTTTTTTTTTTTTAATAAAACCTACATCTTCTTTTTGATTAATATGATTCAGGATATAAAATAAGTATGCAGCAATTATTTCGAGAGAAAATATGGAGGCAAGCTATACGCTGAACACTTGTGCTATCGGACATTTCTTAGAGCAAAACAGCCTCAAACAACATACAGGTTTTCCATTCCCTATGCATATGGAACAAAATTAAAATGTACTAACAGTAGTGCTAGGATTTTAGAATTATTCTGGGGTATTCTCCTCTTTTCAAACTTTACATCATTAAAATCATGAAATTTTTAAAAATTTATTCTGAGTTATAAGAAAAATGGATGTGCACAGCAAAAGAAGTGCAAAATTGATATCTGTAAATGAAAAAGAAAATGGTTTCTCCCCCTCTCCACCCACATTCCTATCTCCAGACTAACCCCTTTAGATCACTTCTGTTTTAGTCTTGCTTTTCTAATCAGTATTCCCATCCCACTGCATTAGGATCACCTGTCAGTATCGCCAAGTTCCAAGGTTTTATTTGAGCAAGTTACTTGTTGATCTAGAAGATATGGAAGTGACCTTCCTATTTAACTGGCTTTGAACAGAAATTCCATCATGTGTTTTTTGTTTTTAATTAAGATTTTTAAAAAAAAATTATTTGACACAGAGAGAGAGAACACAAGCAACGAACCCCATACGGGGCTCGATCCCAGGACCCCAGGTTCACCACCTGAGCCGAAAGCAGACGCTTAACCAACTGAGCCACCCAGGTGTCCATGCGTTGTACTTCTTATTTGCATTCTCAATTAAATACTGTCATCTGACTACTCCTTGTTGGGTATTGGACTTCTCACAAGCTAGACATGGCAGATCAACTCTAGCCTAAGACTCAGATTTGAGTGCTATAACAATCCTTCACTTCTACTCTAAACATAGAACATGAGTTTGTCTCTGATCCCATTCAGTTATTTTTACAAAAGAATTCAAGACAATGTTTTGTGTCAGGTTTTCTGCTGCTGCTCGTGTATCTAGTCTATCTATACCATTCAACAATGAATGGTATAGTTTCTATATAGTTTGAACTTTGTTTAGATAATGTTGAATCAATTTTACCATGGTCCACTGACCTTTCTCACTCCCCTCTGGGTAGAAAGAAAATTATATCCTGAGGGAGGAACAAACTCTCTAGGCCCCAGAGCCTTATAAAGGTTTTCTTGGTTCAAACAAATAGGAATTTTTGCTTATTTATTCCTAATTTTTCCTTATTTATAAATGTGAACGCTTTTAGGAGAATACTACATATGTTTACTTTTTTTGCTTATTATATCAAGTGGTAAAAGATTACATAAAAGGTTTAGAAGATGGTATGCAAAAAATGTGAAATCACAGGATAGTGGTATAATGAATTCTTTATATTCGAATAATTCATCCATATTATTGTTATAGTAGTATACTTCATGTTTAAAGTGTTTTTCAGGATAACATTGTGAAAAAGGCTAGGAACAACCATAGTTTGTATCCGAATTGGATGCTGGGACACAAAGGAAGTTAAAACAGATTCAGTGTAGAAGAAGCCTTGTGATGTGAAATTTCCCTGCTTAAACAGGATATCCTTAACTCTATTTTGTTTCCAAATCAGTCTAGTCTGAGCTGATCATACACATTTATAGCAATTTATTAGCCATCATCTGAAAAAAGGAAGATTCTAACAGCAGTGAAAGTGGATAGAGAGAATATCTAAGAAATAACCACCTACATATGAAGAAGCAGTAGGCTGTCAGAAGCTTCTAGTAAACAAATTAACCAAAAAAAAAAAATCACCTAGAATATTGCATATGACATGATTCTGCAATATAAATATAAAGAATAAAGTATTCCCAATACAGAGAAAATATGCTTTAAAACTTTTAAAACTATAAATACTCAAAAAATTAGGAATTAAGCAATTCCTTTTCCCAATATTTATGAAACAAGATAAAATACATAAAACAATATATGATAAATGAAACAAGAGCCTGAAATAAAATAGTGCTGAGAGACAAATTAAAAGAAACAGCATAAGACAAGAAAATTTATGGTGATAGCAAATAGAATTAAAATTTACATTACCAGCAGTTAAGATCAGTCTGAAAAATCAAATTGATATTACGGGAAAAAATGCAAGGTACTCTTTCAGTTACAGAAAAAGAAAGAACAGAGAAAAAGAATTAAAATAACAATGTAGAGTTTAGCCAAAAGAGACAACACACAATAATTACTTCTTGAAGAAGAGTCCAGAACAAATGGACCAAAAAATTAAGACATAAGAGAAGAATATTTTCCTAAGGTGAAAAAAGATTTGAGCTGAAAAGGTCTGAGTGTTTAATGCTTAATAAAAACACATGGATAAATCCTTTAAATATATGATATTTAAATATATATAAAATTTAAATGTACATAGATAATATATAAATATTCATTTAAAATATAAATAATTTCATAAGCATTTTGGCAAAGATTCTGTACCAAGGGAAAAACTCTGGCTGGTCTTGACATCTCCATCACAATATTATATATCAGAAGATGTTTAGAATCTACAATGGAAAAAATTGTAACAGATGAATTCTATATTCAGCCAATTTGTTAAATCAGGTGAGAAAGCAATAGAATAGTATCTCAGATATGCAAAGTTAGAAAAAAAGAAGTATCACCTACTTAGTCTTCCTGGGAAAGCAAAACAAACCAACAACAACAACAAAACCTCCAATAAATAGTCCAGGTACACAAGGGATAAATCAAAATACAGAATCAAATAGGGAGGGTGCAGTTTAAGATGTTTAATGGTGACCACTGAAATTGGGATTGTTGAAATTATTTTTAAATGATCTTATAAAATAATGCAAATGTAAAAATAATTACTGAAAGAAAACAATCAATTCACCATGAGATGTACCTGGTCAACAAATGGAGAACAGAATCAATCTTTGAGGTGTGCCAAAATATCACATACTTTTCTTAAAAAATTATCAGGGAAAAAGGCTTTAATCCTGCTTCCATAGATGTACACTAACAAGTACTGATGCCCTATTTGTCCATAGGAAATGGAATAAAGTGGATAGAAAACAATTGTTTTAGTTAATATTTGTATAATATCTCTACTAGGCACTTTACTGTCTCTACTGGGTGCTATTTTTGCATGCTTAATTCTTACAACATGTTGAAAGGTAGTATCATCAAGTCTATTATACAGATGTGGACAATAAGAATCAGGCTGTTAAGTAATGTGTCCAAGGTTGTATGGATAATATACGATAGAGCTAAGATTTGAATACAGGTCATGTCATTCCAAAGCCTGGACATTCCATTCCAAAGCCTGGGCATTTCCTGTCCCCATTATACCATTCCCATCAATGTCCAGTTAAACGGTTTCACGAATCACTTAAGACAGAAACTTTTTATCTTCATCTTATCCTAGGCTAAACTTAGCAGTTTAACATTGAGCAGCCTCTGTTTTTTCAATAGACAATGTGTACTGTATAAATTATTCTAAGATTACACCTGTTTGACCCATTTTAAAATCCATGATTGTTCTCACGAATCATCACAGAGAACCATATATATATCACCTTTTAAAACAGGAAAACCCCCAATAAACATGTCCTAATAGTGATTTCACACAGCAAAATAATTCCAAAGCAATGTTTCCATTTAAAATTGTATATAGTCTGCAATCTACAGATGTAATGCAATCCCTATCAAAATACCAATAGCATTTTTCACAGAACTAGAACAAATAATCCTAAAATTTGTATGGAGCCACAAAAGACCCCAAATAGCCAAAGCAATCTTGAAAAAAGAACAAAACTGGAGGTATCACAATCCCAGGTTTCAACATATACTACAAAGCTGTAGTAATCAAAACAGTATGGTACTGGCACAAAAATACACACATTGATCAATAGAACAGAACAAGGAGCCCAGAAATAGACCCACAGTTATACAGTAAATTCATCTTTGATAAAGGAGGCAAGAATATGTAATGGGAAAAAGACAGTCTGTTCAACAGTGTGGAGAAAACTGGATAGCTACATGCAAAAGAATGAAACTGGGCCACTTTTTAACCTCATACACAAAAATAAACTCAAAATGGACTAAGGACCTAAATGTGAGACCTGAAACCAATCCTTAGAAGGGAGCGCAGGCATT
The DNA here is from genome assembly GCF_002201575.2 of Neomonachus schauinslandi. Lineage (NCBI taxonomy): Eukaryota > Metazoa > Chordata > Mammalia > Carnivora > Phocidae > Neomonachus > Neomonachus schauinslandi. Next base: position 65,899,369 of record NC_058415.1, read on the forward strand.
CATTCCTCTGACATCAGCCACAGTAACATTTTCTAGGTATGTTTCCTGAGGCAAGGGAAACAAAACCAAAAATAGACAACTGGGACTCCATCAAAATAAAAAGCTTCTGTACAGCGAAGGCAACAGTCAACAAAACTAAAAGACAACCTACTGAATGGGAGGAGATATTTGTAAATGACATATCCAATAAAGGATTAGTATCCAAAATATATAAAGAACTTATATAACTCAACACCAAAAAAACCAAATAATCCAATTCAAAATGGGCAGAAGACATGAACAGACATTTCTCCAAAGAAGACATACAGATGGCCAACAGACACATGAAAAGATGCTCAACATCACTCATCATCAGGGAAAAGCAAATCAAAACCACAATGAGATCACCTCACACTTGTCAGAAAGGCTAAAATCAAAAACACAAGAGACAGTAAGTGGTGACGACAATGCAAAGAAAAAGGAACCTTCATGCACCATTGGTGGGAATGCAAGCTGGTGTAGCCACTATGGAAAATAGTATGGAGGTTCCTCAAAAAATTAAAAAATGGAGCTATCATATGATCCAGTGATTCCACTACTGGGTATTTACCCAAAGATTAGAAAACACTAATTTGAAAAAATATGCACCCCATCTTTATTACAGCATTATTTACAATAATCAAATTATGGAAGCAGCCCAAGTGTCCATTGATAGATGAATGGACAAAGATGTCAAACACACACACACACACACACACACACACACACACACACACTGGAATATTACTCAGCCATAAAAAAGAATGAAATCTTGCTATTTGCAACAACATGCGTGGAGCTAGAGAGTATAATGCTCAGTGAAATAAGTCAGAGAAAGACAAATAACACATGGTTTCACTCATGTGTAATTTAAGACACAAGCAAAGAAAAAAAGACAAACCAAAAAACATACTTTTAACCATAGAGAACAAACTAGTCACCAGAGGAAAGGCAGGTGGGGGATGGGTGAAACAGGTGAAGGGGATCAAGAGCACACTTACCAGGATGAGCACTGAGTAATGTACAGAATTGTTGAATCACTGTATTGTACACCTGAAACTAATCTAGCCCTATATGTTAACTATACCAGAATTAAATTTTAAATTGCATGTAGTCTTTATTATATCCCAGTGGTGCCCAACTTAAATGCTTTTCCTTCTGATTTTTAAATTTAACAAACTACCTGAACAGAATTCAAATAGGTTAGATTTACAATGTACAACTGAGTTTCATAAAACAGAGAAGCTGTACAGCATAGTGATGTTTACTACATTTCCATTAGAAGTCTACATTTTAATTATTAAGTGGTCACAAATCTGTATTTCATGAAAATAAAAATTTGTTATAATCATAATGTATTATAATTATTTTGCCTTAAATTTATTGGGGCTTTAAATTTTATTAGAAGCACTAAAATAAAATTAGAAACAATTTAGCTCCCAATATACTGACATACTGTTAAAGAAAAAGTCAACCTCACAGGCCAAATTAACTCAATGTGTGCATTTAAACATTAATTAAGTGCATGTGGTTCAGATTGGTGTCCATGGATCTGGATTTAGGATGAATACTTCAATGCCATGAACTTGGAGACAGTCATAATCTGGTATAAGCCACTCTGCTCTAAAGTTAAGGTAACATTCAGAAACGCAGGAAAACCATGACAGAACTAAGACTCAGATATTGATACTTAAGTTCAAAAGATTTATAAGTAACCATCATGTATAGATAGTCACCAGTTCAAACACAGGCAAACATATTCACCTTCCATCTTGCATACACAGGTCATGAAATAGATGGTACAAATTTTTATTGGCCTTTGCAACCTCATAAAACGAAGGACAAGTTCTGACTATATGTTTTTTAACAAGCTTTTCACAAAAATGTGGTTTGCTATTGAAAACACACAAAAGATAATAAAAATCACTTGGAAAGAAATAAAATAAATCAAAAACATAAAAATCACTTGCAGTGTCATTACCCAGTTATGACCTGTCCAGATGGTCACGTTTTGGTACTTCTATTATATGTAAGGCATATACTTTCTTTTTTTTAATTTTTATTTATTTATTTATTTATTTTTTATTTTTTATTTTATTTTTTTTATTCATGAGAGACAGAGCGAGAGAGAAAGGCAGAGGGAGAAGCAGGCTCCCAAGGAGCAGGGAGCCCGACGCGGGACTCGATCCCAGGACCCTGAGATCATGACCTGAGCCGAAGGCAGACGCTTAACCATCTGAGCCACCCAGGCGCCCTACTTTCTTTTTTTTTAAAGGTGCGTGTTTTTATGACATTATTTTTTCTTTAACAACATATGAACAAAACTTGCATATCTTTAAATGTTCTTTTACTACATAATTTAAAATGGTATGTATAATTAAACTCCTTCCATCAGTTATAGCATTTGTTTTTATATGTGACATCTTACTATACACATATAAGTTACAGTCTGCATCTGGGCTGTACACAGCACCAGCTGGGCTTAAGGGTTAACTTGCTTCAAGTTTATGCACTCCTTGCTTATTGGCCTAAGCCTCTTGATCTGTAGCAGAACTTACTTTCTTTGAGATTTGCAGACCACGGGCCTTAGGAGTGGAGGACCAAACTTCCCCAGAAGGTAAGGCCTAACTTCATTCTCATACAGATGTCAGAGAGTCTGTTCAGGGTCATGTCCACATTCCACTCACCGCCTGGGCACCTGCTTGTCCTGCACATAGCGCGCGCCTCCCCCCCTCCCCCGTTTTCCCCATGTCTTCCCCTTTAAAGCCCTCTAGCTTCGCCTGGACGGGGAAGATGGCCTTTGAGACATTATTTCACCATCTTCCTAGGTTGCCGATTTCCTGAATAAAGCAACCTTTTCTTTCCCACCATCACTTGTTTCTAGAGTACTGATTTTCAAGCAGCGAGCAGCTGAACCTGAGTTTGGAACCGGTTCTCTATCTGATAACATTATGATGGAATGCATTTACATTTAAATGACAAATAATTATGGAAATTGTTCATATTTTGAAAAAAAAATGTACAAAAGTCATGTGCCTTTTAAAAAAGTTGTGTATATACATACTATATATGTATAATGTGTATGTATAAAGTAGAAAAATATTTTAGGCAATCTCATAATTGTGGGTCCTTTGATTATTTGCAGATATTTAGTTGTAACTTTGCAATGAACAGTGCTATAATTAAATCTTTTGCACACATCCTATATATCTGCTTTTTCAATGCTTGATACATGATAGTGTATTAAATGAATGTGTTTATTAAATGAATAATTTTCAAAGCCTTTATAGATGTAATTTCAAACATATAATTCTGCCTTTGATAAGATCTTTCCAACACTTAAAATATGTTAAATATGATAGTTTTATTTCTGAGATTTTTGCCAGGGCCTTGTAACAGGTCTCGTCTTTTGTCTATTTTTCGTGAGTCCATTGCTCACGCTACTTCCAGTATCCTTCTTTTTTTTTTTTTTTAAAGATTTTATTTATTTATTTGACAGAGAGAGACACAGCAAGAGAGGGAACACAAGCAGGGGGAGTGGGAGAGGGAGAAGCAGGCCTCCCACAGAGCAGGGAGCCCGATGTGGGGCTCGATCCCAGGACCCTGAGATCATGACCTGAGCCGAAGGCAGACGCTTAACCGACTGAGCCACCCAGGCGCCCCTCCAGTATCCTTCTAAAATGCAGATCTGATCATCTCATTCTCTTAAAACTCTCTATTTATTCCCCTTTAGCTACAAACTAAGTATGCAAGGGCTGTCATACTTAAACTGGTCTGCGCTGCCAGGCCAGCCTCCACCACAGGACTCCTTGGCTCCTGCTCAGCTTGCTCCGGGCGTAGCGTGAGGCACATGCTCATTCTTGCTCCACACCTCAGGCAGCATTTCTTCTTGATGAACCCTCATTCTTGAAAGCCCAATGTAAGCATGACTTTCTTTGCATCATGCATTTCTCCACACACCTACGCTTCCGAGAAGCTAGTTCTTCCGTTAGAGCCCTCACGACTCTGAACTGTATTTGTTTGTATTTCTGTATCCTAAATTAGACCATCAACTGCTTGGGTTCAAGAACAATATTTTCACCTATGTTTCCCTAGCACCTTCATGACAATTAATGAATAATCCATTTTCCTCAGAGCGGGTTCAGAATAAAGAGAGTAACTACAATGCTTCACACACTCCTGATGATTTTCAGCACCTCGCTTTCAGTAATCAAAGTGGCCAAATCCTGTTACACTTTACAGAGCAGAACTGGTAGTCTCAGGAACTTAGCATTTACAAAGTCCATTTTTTGGCAAAGACAGACACTACAACTGACTTCTGGAGTTCACCTATCTCCAGTTTCAAACAAAATGAATTTAAAATATAATCTCTATAATATGGTTTCATTTTTTCTTTGCTCAAGCTCCGTATTCTTCTTTGTGTGACTAGGAGAGAAGTCCACAGACAAACAAAACTCCACAGTAATTAGAAAGTATGGCCTAGAGCGACCTCAAAGTGTCCTAAAGGAAAAAGAATTAAAGTTTTATCCAGGGTAGCATCGTTGAGGTAGATTAGGGTTATTCAGTCTTGTCATGATATAACTTATCTATAGACAATTTTTACTCTTGTCCTCCAGATTTATCACTTAAATGAGCTTTCCTGACTCATGGAAACTCATAGCCTTCTCATGCTCTGAATTTTCTCACCCCAGTCAACCAGGGAGCCAGGTCAAGATGAACTTTAAGTAACAGTGCTGAGTATGTTTTATGACCTGACTCAACATTAGAGAACAGAAACGTTTATATTATGTGCAAAAACAGGCTGCTGATGTGGGCATATTGGGGTCACTACAGGATGGGTGTTCAGGCAGGCACAGGGAGTGGGGCAGGGCCTATAGAAACAGACCCTGAAACAGGCTGATGCTTGAGAAGGCCCTGGGGTGGAAGAGTCCTTATTCTGTCATCTGGAGATGCCACTGAGGCAGTTAGGGACATAGCAAGGAGAACCCAGGAAGACCTGGAGTCGCCAAGCAGCTCTGGAAACATCAAGCAGAGAAGCACGAGATAAGCCATTTTATTAAAAGCATTGCTGGGTTTAACCCAAAAGGCGAGACTCCTCAATCTCCAGGGGCTTTCTAGCTGCTTGCCTTCTTTGCACACACACACCCCTCTCCATGCCAAACAGAGATGACTTTATCCACCCACCCTGAGCAGCTTTTATCAGTCCCCTCAACCATGCAGACTTTCTCTTACCAAATCTTATTTCCTCTAAGAGATATAGCCACTTTTCCCACATCCTTGGCATTCTGTACTCAGCCCTCTTGTTTTCTGCTTATATTTTTTACTTTAATAAACATCTTGTTAAGTACAACATGGTAGAGAAAAGTATACAAATCATAAGAGTATAGCTTGATGAATTAGAATGAATGCATCCACCCAAGTGGCTGGGGACCCGTTGTTTCCAGAATACCTGTATGGGAGAAGTTAGGACTGGCAATATTATCGGAAAGGGAGGTAGTCCTGGGGACATGACTTGGAGTTGAATTTATATAGTTCCATTCCCAGGAAAGCAGAACATGAACAGTAAAGAAGAAACACAGTCCTAAGATCTGGGCCAAGGAGGGAGTGAATAAGGAGTGTTATGATTTAGCATCTAAGGGACCACCAGGGTTTATCCCTGACATACTAAGGTATTCTGACTACCAGTGAAGCCTCAGAGAAGACCAATGCTAGCAGTTGTTGGGAGGTAGGATGTGGAGGGGGGAATCAATGGTGGAGAAGGAGGTTCTGGAAAGTGGGGATTGAAGGAACAGAGGAAAAAAGAGAAAAGGAAATGCTCAAATGAATTACAAGTGGCAAATAACAAGCTTTATTTCTACACTGGTCTTTTTACCAGGCTCATAGGGAGAGAATAAAACACTTCTATTTTTCCAGGCTTATTGAGATATAATTGGCATCCCACATTGTATAGGTTTAATGTAGAAAACATGATGATTTGATATACATTGCAAAATGATTACCACAGTACGATTAGTTAACACATCCATCATACCATTTGTGTGGGTGTGGTGAGAACACTTAAAATCTATTCTCTTAGCAGCTATCAGGTACACAATACAGTACTGTTAACTATAGTCACCATGCTATACATTAGATCCCCAGAACCTACTCATCTGTAGCTGGAAGTTTGTACCCTTTGAATAACATCTTACTGCATTTGAAAATAAGATCTCCTCCAGTGTTTACAGGTTTGCTTTGGCAGGGAAAGACCTTCAGTCAGCTCAGCCTGGGGGGCTGCGTGGGTCAGCTGGTAGATCCACAAGCAGGTGGGGCTTGCTGTTGGGGTCTCTAGTCCGGTGAGGATGCTGCCCATGTTCTGAGGTGGGGAGCTAGTGAGGAATGGCCACTTACTGGGCTCCTTGGCCGGTGGGGCTGCTAGTTGGGCTCTGCAGTCAGCCAGGGACCCTCCTTGGACTCCTCAGTCACAGCGGATGGGTGGGAATGGCAGACCGCGCTCCCTGGCCTGCTGGTGCCCCCAGTGGAATTCCAAAATGGGGGAGGGCTCCCCAATGATTCCTGGTTGGGTGGGACCTCAGGCTGTGCTCCCCCACTGGATGGTGCCACTGGCTGTACTCCACATTCAGGTAAGACTGCAGGCAGGGCTTCCCAATTGGATGGGGACACAGATGGGGTCACGCGGTACATCCAGTAGTTGGGCTTGCTGAATGGGCTGGCAGCTGGTTAGGCTCTGCATTTGGACATGGTTTCTGCCTGGGCTCTCTATTCAGATAGGGCTTCTAGCTATACCATGCAGTTTAGTGGGGATGGAAGCTGTGCTTTATAGTTGGGTGGGGTCAGTGGCTGGGCTCCCTGTCTGATAGAGGCCACAGGCTGGGCTTTGCATTTGGGTAGGGCCTTGGCCTGGACTGGCTGCTGAGGGGAGCTGTAGGCTGGGCTCTCTGAAGAGTGGGTGTTTGTAATATTGTGATTATAGGACATCTACAGTTGGTCTAGCCCTGGGATATCAGCAAGGAGCTCCTAAAGCTCCTAGAATTTGCTAAGTGACGAGAATGATAAAGGTGTCTTTTGTTATGTTAATGAATGACTATTGAACCGCTCTCAGGTAACCTAAGGATTGGGGCTGGTTGCTAGGGGAACCAACAGCCTGGTTAGAGGGTTGGAACTTTCAGCCCTTATATCCCTCTCCCTCCCCAACCTCTGAGGAAGGGAGAGACTCCAGAGATTGAGTTCAGTTACCAATGGCCATTGATTTAATTAATCATGAAGCCTCCATAAAAACCCAAAAGGCTGGGCTTGGGCTGGCTTCCAGGTTGGTGAATTGTGGAGGTGCTGGGAGAGTGACACAATGGGAGTGGGCATGGAAGCTCCAGGCCCCTTCCCCACACCTTGTCCTATGGATCTTTCCATGTGGCTGTTCATTCATATCCTTTAATACCTTTTGTAATAAACCCATAATCTAATAAATAAACTGGTTTCCTGAGTTTGGTGAGCTGCTCTAGCAAATTAATGAAACCCAAGGAGAAGCTTGTGGGATCTTTATAGCCAGTGGTCAGAAACATAGGTAACCATCTGGACCTGAAATTAATATCTGAAGTTTGGGCAGTCTTCTGGGACTGAGCCCTTAATCTGTGGAATCTGACACCATCCCCAGGTAGATAGTATCAGAATGGAGTTAAATTTGTGGGACATGGGGTCAGTGTCTGCCGAGAATTGAGTTAATTGCTTTGTGGTGCTGGAAAAAATACATGTAGAAGTCTGGGCCCCATGGCTGCCTGGAGTCCTTTATCAGGGTCCCCTGGTCAGGCGGAGCTTGAGTCTATGCTGCACCGAGGGCAGGCCTTAGTTCATGCAGTAACACAGCTGTAGGGCAGACCTGTCTGCCCGGGGCTCTGACCAGGCCTCCCCGTCAGGCAGGGCTGGAGGCTATGCTCCACAGTGTATAACACATTTAAATATGTAATATATTTTAATCAACATCTTTATTTCAAATTCAATTATTTCTCACTTATGCCCTCACTTATGCCCCAGGCTTAACTTGCTCTCACTCTATATTTGTATTTGTTCCTATAGAGAACCTAGAGATGAGAATTCAGAGCTATATGGATTAAAACGAAGAACTGGAGAGAGAATAGATGTGACTGGGGATTTACAATATCTCACTGAAACACACTTACAGAAACCAGAAGCAAGCCGAGAGGCTTAAGCAATCTGCCATAGAAGTGTGTCCTTCCCTGGGGTCCACGAGACTGTAGGAGCTGCTAGGACTACCCGTGCTTTCGGGGCAGATAGCATCCTTCATTCTTTTCTTGTTCCATGGCAGGCCTCTGACTCTCACTACTTTAATGAAAATGTAACAAAAAATAGAATTTGTGATTTTTGCTCAGTGCAATGATAGTGCATTGTTCTGGCAAGATTTTCACATAAGAGAACGAGAGGCACAGAGGAAGGACTATATCGCACAAACACCACTCAGAGAAGCTGCAGCACAGACAGATGAAGAAACTTGCTTAGGGTGGTTGTTAGTAAGAGGGGGAACAGAAAAAAGTCTTATTTTTTTAATTTAAATGTCATGACCAGGACTAAAATATTTATGGGAATTTGATGAAGGTAAGAATTTTTAGGAGGCATGGCAATTATTAGAAGCTAAGTTGTTCCTTTTTATTACAAGAACTATTTAATTTAGTGCATCACCAAGACATAGTATTATGGTCAACGTTCTTGTTATGCTGCATTTAAAAAAGTTTTAGTTGCACAAAGAGAATATAGAGATGCTATTATATTATTGTGATGTAGATGTTAAAATCATTTTTTCAATAAAGCAATTTATTCTCAAAAATGACTAAAATCCTTAACATTTAAGAAGTCATTTCACTTAGAAAGAAAAACACAGAAAAATTAAGAGATCTTTACTCTTTGTACTAGAAATGTCAAACAACTGCATTCATTCATAAATAGGTCAAATGAGCCATTTGTCAAACAAACACTTAAAGTCTTTATTATGTCAAGGAGTGGTGAAATCATTTAATGCATAAGAACTGAAGCTACAGGATAATTCAAAAACCAGCCAAGTAAAAATGGTCTAATAAGAAAGAAACTACTGAATGTTCCTTACTGTTATTTTGTTTAGGTTTCTTAAATGTCATGACCCTAATTTATCAGAATAGTAATGACTAAGTAATGCTTAACATTCTTTTGTGAGGTTCACAATAATCTATTTCTAAATTTTTTAGACTGGGTTTTGGGGTTCAAATTCCAATTAGGATGGAGTAAATACACTCCACCCTACTTCTTCCACTTATTAAGACTAATTAAAAGCTCTAGACCAAATACATAAAGGCACTAACTGAGAAGCCTGAAAAGTAAATAACAGCAAGCAGATTTCAGAGAGAAATTAAAACTCAAAGAATAACCAATACAGCCTTGAGTCTCCTGTTTTGTTTTTTTCTCGCATGACCCCTACCTTAGGTTTTAGGGTACCCCAAATCTGTGGGTATGGACAGAAAAAAATCACCAAGAAATTCTCCCTCCTTTTCTGGCCAAAGGTTGAGGAAAGGGAGCCCTGTCCAATAGTTGTAAAGGAAATTCTAGTTTAAAAAAAATTCTCCCAGTCCAGCCCTATGCAAAGCCCCAGCCATGAAGCTGCTCTTGCTTAGCAAGGACTACAGTGATGACTGCTCAGGCACCTAAAACTGTGAGATAAAAATCCTTCATTCTGACCAAAAGAACCCACAAAGTAAGTATCCATGGTCCAAAGAGTGTGGGATTCATGTTATTTTTCTCTTTTTTTCTCACACCATTTTGCGGCTGAGGTAGACCCAATTCTAGGAAGTCTATGATAGCACAAGACACTAAAACTTCAGCTTAATGGCCAGAGGATCAACAAGAAGACACTGTGTGTGTGTGTGTGTGTGTGTGTGTGTGTGTGTGTGTGTGTGTGTG